>NW_024424786.1:10195096-10444000 GCF_017311325.1 Ursus maritimus
GTGTGTGTGTGTGTGTGGTTAGGGGGGTAGCGACACGTGCTGCGCTCTCGCCAGTGCATCCCTCGGGTGCCCCGGCTCCCTGTGGTGCTGACCTCCCGGCAGGGCGCATCGAACGCCGGGCCACGGAGCCCGCCCAGATGGTGCTCTGGGTCTGAAGGATTTGTTTCTATGGAGGCAGGCGGGATTTCAGGCGCCCGGGGTGCGATTCCACCTGTTAATGAGCACCAGTGAGTAGAGGCGGGGCGGGGGTGGGAAAGGAGCTCCTCTGAGCCCTCAGGCTTCCAGTTTTGCAGCGGGGGCGGGGTGGGGGGGTGGTGGGACGCTGCAGCCGAGGTCCTAGCGCCAGCTCCAGAAATGCCGTCGGGATCACCTGCAGAGACATACCAAAGTATGGGGCATAAGGACTGATGGGGTGGGGACGTTCAGGAGCACAGCCTGGCCACTGCAGGGTGAGAGGCAGCTTTATTTGCTTCATGGTGCATATTAAGATAAATAAAACTAAATAAATTCTCCTTAAATCTGAATTATAAAACAGAACACACGCACTCACCTTTTCAAGTGTTGCTTCATAGAGACTCCCAAAAAAGACTTCGGGTCTTTCCTAAGACTTTGTATCTATGACTTCACCTTTCTCCCTCCCCTCCAAAGTCAGATTTTCTGGGGCAGATATTTCGAACTAGTCTCGATCTTCTCTTGCTTTTTAAACTGGTCCCTACTCATTTCTCAATAAAGTCTCTGAGGAGGCCTCTTCCTGTGGCTTCTGTCACCTAAAATCCCATTCACCAGCAGTAACTTCCTGCCCAAGACTTTTCTGTCCTCTCCAAAGCCTAGGGAAGAATTCTTGCAAATTTAACTTAGGCTTCTCAATTGCTTGGGCCAGGACTTTTGGACAGTCCTTCGAATTGTCAAAAGAAGAGAGTGAAAGATTAGTAATAGTGCCTTTTGAATACCATCTTTACCTTGACATCATGATGGTTACTACTCAGACCCAATGGGAGACAAACTAGTCTCTTAAAAAAGGAATCATTTTAAAATGAAAATCATTAACTATTTAGAGAACCCAATCCTATAGATGGGGTAAATCAAATTAAAGAAAATATTTCCTTAAATAGTATGGTAATGAACATGTTACATGTTTGGCTTCCATATCCCTAAGGCATAATGTCTTGAATCTTTCTTTTCTCCTCAATTTTTTTTTTCTAAAACAAAATAAACTTCCCAGAAAGATAGTCCAAACATATGTATATGAAATATTTTCACTTGGGGGGGGGGAACAACCAGTAATTCACAAACAAAGCAAAAATGATACAGGAAACTCAATGTAATGTGAAATGAAATGATAATGACTGTGTCTTTAAGATTTTTTCAGAGTCAAAACCTTCAGCTTGCCAATTGTTAAAATGCTACCATTTTCCTGCCAGGAAAAAACACCAGGGATGCCCCAGCTTTCCCTCTTTGTAACACTGGGAGGTCAGTAAACAGGTTTTCCTGGTTTAAAAAAAAAAAAAAAAGGCAAGCTCATTTCTATACTATCATTTGTCTTATGTTTAGTAAAGACTGATGCGTACTCAGGTTCTAATTTATTTTGTAGATTTTTCTTATAGGAAAAAATTGTGAACTTTAGAAATCAGATTTGGATCTGAATTCACTTTACCTTTATATGGATATTCAAGGGAGGGAAACCTAGTATTTTCATGTTTTCAATGTCTTGTGTTCTCCGAGACTGAGAAAACTAAAATTTATTGTAAGATATGACAAACATCCAGAAGACCTAGATTAATTCCTCATCAGATCTTAGGGTTTCGACATATTTATCTCATTTAAAAAATATAACAAAATGTTACAAATACAGTTGAAGCCTCCTGTCAAAACAGGTTTAAAAATATATAATCTTCCCTTTTCTGATGATGAAAGTATTGTATCCTAAGAAAAATATATAAAAAAGAAAATATAATAAAAATCATACATTAATCACACAGAGACCCTATTGTTAACATGTTGGTTAATGTCCAAACGGTCCTATATATGCTACTTTGAATTTTATCTTAGAACTTTTTTATTAACACAAAATCTGAGAGATTTTTAGAATTGGTTTGAAAGATGTACATTTCCTAGTACGATCCTTTTTCAAAAACAGTAAAAACAATACAGCAAGACCAGTTTTCCACCTACAAATATTGTATGCCCATTCAAATAAACTTCTCCCTATAGATCGTCTAATAGTAGGACAATATTTCCCTTGGGTGGGATACTGGGGACAGATTCCTTTCCCTCTGGGTGTAAAAGAAGCTCACTTTGGAAAGTGTTTGCCATCACAGTTGGGCGGAACCAGAGGAGAGGAACTAGGTGTGTGGAGGCGGCTCCTCTGGAGAGAAGGGCTCCTGGATCCACCTCCTGGCAAATTTCTCAATGAAAAACCAACAGCACTGATGTGGCTTCTCCATTGTATGCTTTAAGCAAAAGCAGCTGCACCCTTGATCAGAATACAGATTCCTGGCCCGTTTTCTGGTCAGACTCTAAGTATTCTTTCTTTTTTCCTCATTGAGTAAAAAAGCTAGGGGAGAGAATCTCAGTCCCAGAGGACTCTTGCATCATTTTTTCCTTTGTCTTTTCTTAAAGGGCTGTGGCACCTCGTGGACAGGAGAATGTAGTCACCTCCCTGGAGGGCTTTGGGATGAGGAATCAAAAGAAGATTCCTTATAAAATCTGTAGTGTTTCTAGATGAGAACATATTTACTATAGTGATAACAATGTGTTGGGGGCAAGTTAATGTTGCCTTTAAACAGTACAGGGCACGGGGCTTACAGAAATCCAGACCATGACAAATGTGGAAGAGCTAAGGATTATTTTTACCTTGCATTTTGACTGATGAGGAACCTAGGCAAGTACTAAACAGGAGAAAAACAGAATTTTTGCAAAGGGCGTAATCAAAGATGGTCAGATTTACCAAAGAATAATTGGTCAATATTTGTCCAATTTCAATGGACAATATTATCTTCACAAAGACTATTCTTCTTTCTAAGTGACAATATCTTATAAACCCTATTTAAAATTTTTTCCTATCCTACTCATGTCTTCTTGATCTGCCGATGCTGATTTAGGTTTTATGAAGCGCTTCATGCCAGCTGCTGTACCCATATTTCACCGATTTATCTTTTTGCTTTGTCCAATAAAGTGTACGCATCATGAGAGCAAGCAATTGTATCCACATTGTTTTCACTGCTGTATCCCTAACATCTCAAACAGTGCCAGGCCCAAGACAGATACTTGTTGAATGAATAAAATGACCATCCCAACAAAGTGTTTGGGCATTTTAAAAAAGGCAGTATGGCAGAGTGGTTAAGATACAGGTTCTAAAGATAAACCATGTAGGTTCAGACTCCCGAAGGTACTACTTAATAACTGAATGACATTAAACTTTACTTAACTCCTCTGAATTTCAGTTTATATTTCTGTAAAAGGGGACTTATCAAAGTACCTACTTGATATGAGTGTCATGACAGCTAAATAAGACAATACGTGTAAGGTTCTTAGAAGTGCCTGGCCCTCATTAGATGTTGGCTGTTATCATTCATTATTAATAAGGTCCTAGCTTCAGAAAAAAAATGAAAGAATAAATAATATCTTAAGGCCATTCAGTATTACTTATGTTTAAATTTGTCTTAAGTATTAGTAATGCCAAGGGATTATTTCTATTGTGATAAAAACGCATCTTTCCACCTGCCAGATTTCTAGCTTTAAAATTATTTTCCCATACACATTATTTATAGCTAAAATTATTGTTCACTGAAAATGCCTTAAGTCTCATTTGAAGAATTGTCTTAGGAAAGCTTTTTAGCCAAGGGTATAGAGAGTGCTAGTAATTCAGTGCATTCAGTCTTTGAATTCTAGTCAGGCATTATAACCATTTAAGTTTGAGGTTAGACTTCTCTGCTGAAAGTTATAGTTTATTTCCCCCACTCCTCTTCTTTATTTAGGAAGTGTTTAACTCCTGGTGCAACATTTTGTCTTTTCAGGTGTTTCTTGGGTTTCTAACTTGACCTTTGCTAAAGAAAAAAGAATAGTTCTTTATTTGAATAAGAGATTGAGGATCCCATGTGTCTGTAGCATGTGGTGAACTTCAGTTAACAGAAAGAGCCCATATTAGAGAGGGATAAGGCTCATTTCATCCAATCTTCTCACTTAGATACTAGGAAAGGAAATAGAAAATCAGGGAGGTGGTGACTTGCCCAAGATCACAAAGAGACTGGGACTAAAACTCAGGTGCCCAGCAATGCATGAATTCAGGCTGTCTCTACACTGACATTTAGCATCTCTGCTTGATACTATGTACTTCACCTCGAAGTTCACTTTCAGCAGCAAGCTGAGCCGTCTGCTCTCTCAGTGAGTGCCCATAATCTATCATGCCCAAATCCAGGATAGAAATCCAAGAATTAAAAAGAGAAGCCTTTAGCTGGCCCAAGGGATCCTTCAGTTTTGGTGGCAAGAGAAACATACTGTATTTGTGTGTGTGTGTGTATGGACTCCCAAATGATTTGGCTACAGCGTGAATGATTCTGTTCTTTTCTTTGCAAGAGACAAAAACCCGAGCTTGACAATGACTTAAACAAATAGTGTGATTTTCTATAGGAGGAAATATGGCATTTAGTACTTTTTTTTTTTTCCCTACCCAGCCCTTTCGTAATATGGGCTCCTACAATATTTCAGAAGTTTGAGCATCACTGGGCAAGGGGGTGAAGGGTAAGGGGGTGGATGGAGTGGTTGGGTAATTTAGACCATTTGTCTGCAAAAGAGAAGAGATTCTTCCTTGGGATTTTGATGGCTACAACTCAATTCATACCACTGTTACAAAAGAGAGAGTAGTTTATACTTAAAAATCAACAAATTCAAATGCATGGATTTTAAATCTGTTAACTCATGTGAATTTGCATTTATAAAAATGAAATTTGGTATACTTTAGGTAAGTATTCTGGCTTGCCTGATTCTGAAAAATTCTCTTGTGAGAGGGGTTTTCAGAAAGAGAGGAATGAAGATATTTTGAACATAACGTCTTCATATTTTAAGCGCAGGAAGGGACAATTTTACCTGTGTTATTCTTTTTCCTTCACAGAAATAAAACAATGAAGATGTGCTTTATTTACTGTAATAAGCATTGGAAGTGAATTCTTAAGTGTCATTACCAAACACATATGTAAACATTATCTATCTATCTATCTATCTATCTATCTATCTATCTATCTATCTATCTATCATCTCTCATTGTTTTCCTCTCCACTTACCTATCCATTGCAATGTCCATTACAAGCAGAGGCTCTGTAACCCTTCAGTAAGAAACATTTGCAGATTCCTTTTGTGTGAGAAAATAATTTAGACTATGAACATAAAGCTGTGGCAAGAGACCACCATCGTGCTGTGGTGGAAATGGGTTATCATCATCTCTTCCTTTAGGGCCAGAGGTGACTCTCTGTTTCACTCCTCTAGCAGCCTATTAGACATCTCGCTGTCTTCCCATTGTGGCCTCTGTAGGTTAGGAGTCTGGGACAAAGCGGAAGAGACCTTCCTTTTTCTGACAAAAGAAAATACCTTTCCACAAGATGGATAAATGGATTGAGAGAGGGAGGGGTCCCTAAGGGCTTGCCCGTGGTTTGCTGACATGAGCTTCTCTTTCCTTCCATTCTCCCCTCCTCTCACCCTCTACTAGCTCTGGGCTCCCCTGTGGCTGCCACAGCCCTCTACCGCAGTGCAGAGCCAGCCCTGGAGGGGAGGGCCAGGATTTTGAGGGAGGAGGGAGTCAGGTGGGCAGCTGGTGGAATGATTGTCCCGCTGCCATATGCCACTGTTGGGGCTGTCTAATTTCTCTGTCATGAGTGATGAAGTCATTTTTACAACTTAATGATGTACCAAGGGACCCAGAGGGCTGGCTTGTGCTTGTGTATTCCTTTTTAAATATGGGAATGGGGCATCAGATGTGACAAAGGGAGGCGCCTGAGCCCTGATTTGATTAGATTAACTAGATTAAACAGCCGAATCGGTCTACTGCTACACACCCTCAAGGATAGGATTAGTGCCACACCTGGGGTGAGGAACACTAGCTCCCTGTTAAGTGACAAGCCACTGTCCAAATGGAAATGCATTGATCGATTTGGGGAAAATGGATATCATCTGTAGAAGTGACAAGTCACCAGTGTTCCTTTCACCTCTACCAGGCAAATCCTTTTGGGGTGGGCTTGGTAGCTGAGGGTGTTTGTGGCTGTGGGTCATGGAGAAATAACCTGACTGAGGATTTCTCAGCTAACTCGCCGCGGAGCGCACTGAATGTCAATCACCAGGCAGGGCCCGATGCAGGTTTCAGCAACTGCATTTGCTTTTCCAACCTTTTCTGTGTCAGGGGCATGATACGCTTCTCAATTTGGGCAATCGGTTTAGTAATACAGAGCCTCCTACTGCACACACACACACACACACACACACACACACACGTCCTTAAAGTCATTCTGTATAAGAGAATATAGTCATTTCACACTGGAAGACAAAGAAGAGAGAGAGAGAGAGAGAGAGAGTGTGTGTGTGTGTGTGTGTAACAAGCAGAAAGAAAACAAGTAGAAATTAGGTTTTAACTTGAAAATAAGCAAATTGAATTCATTTTAATATGTCATTTGCTGCAGGGGAAATCATGAGGAAAACAACAATTTTAAGTAGCTTTCAAGTGGTTTATCATTCTGAAAAGCAATCTCAATAAGCAAATGGCCCTTATTTTATTTCGCAGAGATTATGATGTTCTTTGAGAAATGGAGAACACCCATCACTTTCTAATCCTGTTCTTAAGGCATTTGCGATGTTCAGAATTGTCACATTTAGTTTGCATGTTTCTTTGCCTTTTTTTTTTTCTTGGCCCAATTACTGACACCCACCTCTGACTTACATTCACAAACATGGGTTTTTCAGGTAGAACTTTAGCTGCCAATTGTATAAGGAGAAGGACTTGAGGCCAAATGAGACATCATGCTAGTTGAGATGCAACTTACTCTGGGATTCTTCAAGTTAGGAATATTTATTTAATTAATGACTACATGGCTCGGCTTAATTAATTGTTCAGTGAAAGAAATGGTTTAGTTTAGTTTATTGCTGAAAAAGTTGTGTGTAATTTGTTAGCATTTGCATTGATGGTTTATTTTTATATGTAGTACTGATATGAATCTATTGCCTGATATAACATATACTGATAAAAATACTGCCTGGTATTATAGAGAACTTAAATTTACAACTGAGAAAGTAAAAAAATATATTAAAAATAGACAAATGTTTATTTGGGGAAATTTGTTTCTAGAAAAATTTTTTTTAAATGGAAAGTATAACATTTCTTTATTTACCTATATATTATTTACCTTTATTTGGAATAAGTGGTGGATCAGACCATAAGTGAGCTTCTTAACTGACATAGATTATAAAGCAAACCAAAAAACCAAAACCAAACTCAGAATATAAATCAGAAGTCAGCTTAATTTTACAAACATGTGATTGGTTACTTATACTGAATGAGCCTTCAATTTCTATTCTATAATCAGTATTCATTAAAACATTTTCAAATAAACTACATTATTATTTGATAGGTCATTAAACTTAGCATTTAGCCTATTGAGAAACATAAAAAATGTACCTGAGAAAATCCACAATGAAATTTCAAAAGACAAAAAAAAAAAATTGTAAAAATGAAACTTTTTGCAGCATAGATGTTCTTAGGCCTACAGAAGTCAAGCAGTAACATGATTGCTTAATTTATATGATGGGGTAAAGGACAACGTTCTCCTCCCTGTAGATAAAAAGAGTCTAGAAATCTAGCTTTTAGATTAAAACGGGGAAAAACAAAGCCAGTTCTACTGAATGGAAACATAGAAGGTCTACTCCAACCAGGCACAATGGAGAAGGATGAGTGAGTATCAGGAAAGCTTTTCAATCAATGTGAAGTAGATCATTCAGGGATAACATTTCTACCTCTCCCTAAATAGTACATTTGTATTGGGGTGGGAAGAGAGAGGATATGAGTTATAAATTGTTTTTATAATTGCCTTAGTTCCTCATTTCAGAAGGCAGATGAAATTAGAATGGAATACAATACTAAATATATGTATTGCTCAACTTTTTATGTACAGAGATCATCTTTCTTCCTCATAGAGGCTGTAAGGCAGACATTCTTAACACTTGTTTTACTGATGAGAGAAATGAACACACAATAGCACCTATTTCCCCCCCAATCACCAGCTGATAAGAGGAAGAGCTGGGGTATCAACCCCAGTACGTCTGATTTCAAAGGATGTGCTTCTTTACTAAACACATTTCTCCTATTAAATAACTTTACTGTGTGTTCTTTAAAATATTTATTTTACAGTCCCTTAAAAAAATTCACTGTATTACTTAGTGCTAGGCTAGGCTCATAGGAAAGAACATGGCCGTGGAATAATTTAAAACATTTTTGCATGATTTTGGTTTTTAGACAAGCTTTCTAATCAGCATCAACTTGGAAGCCTATCATGGTGGAGATTGCTTTCAGAGCAGCAGTGCTATGAAATGCAATTATGTGTCCATGTTGGAACCAGCGCTAGAGATAATGAAACTCACAAGAAGAGTAAATGTTTCTTGGTATATAATCTATTTCCTTCTACTGAGATATCAAAAATATATTCAATGTTTACGTCTGTCTGTTTTTTTGTTGACATCGGCCCAAACAAAACTAATGACTGTCAAGCATAATGCAATATACACGACGACGACATTAAAAATTGATAAATGGTGGGATTCTTTAAGAGGACGATTTTGAAAGCAGAGCTTTAGAGACAGTGGTTTCAAGGATGCCGTGATGAACAGAGAATGTAATGGCAGTTGGTTTCAGAAGATTCTACAGTGTTGTTGGGAAGACAAGGATGAGGCCAGACCCGGCCACGTACTTGAACTCAGCAGCTATCTGAAGTGAGGATTTATCCACAGGAATACTCTCAGTCCTAGTCCATAGCCGCCATCCTACAGTTATTTTGTGAGAGTAACTCAGCTTCCTAGGATTATTAGGATACCCAGAACAGCAGTTCATCCCCACTAAAAGTGCAAGAACAAAGAAATGGTCAATTGATTGAAAAGGATAACAGAATAATAAAGGTTCAAAGGAGAAAGATCTGTTATCAGCCACATACACCTCAGGAGGGAAGTTATCATTGCCCTCTATTTAAAGTCTTTATACAAAAGTAACTGGATGGTCTTTTTTTATTTTATTTTATTTATTTGATGGAGAGAGAGAGAGCGAGTGCACACACAAGCAGAGAGAGCTGGAGAGGGAGAAGCAGGCTCCCCGCTGAGGAGGGAGTCTAATGTGGGGCTCAGTCCCAGGGACCTGGCATCATGACCTGAGCCAAAGGCAGACGCTTAACCAACTGAGCCATCCAGGCGCCCCTGGGTGGTCATTTCTTAAGAGCACATGATGTACAAAGCATTCTGCTAGCATCCTGGGGTTTGAAGAAGTGAAATAAAGACCTGGACAATGTTCCCCACAAATAAGGCAGGGGGGCAGGGGAACACGGGATCTCCTGAGTTAAGTCTTATAAAAGCAATCTACAGTTGCTTGAGGGACATCTGAGAGAAAAGATTAGTCCAAAAAAGAGGTGTGTGTGTGTGTGTGTGTGTGTGTGTGTGTGTGTGGTGGGCAGGTATTAGGGATAAGGGTGGAAGTGTGCCAAGTACGAAGACACATATAATTTGGACAATGCCGTACAGTTTTTAAAAATGTCTTGTCTCCTGCCAGGGATTGCAGCCGGCCTGCGGAGGCACAGACTGGGAGCCTGGTGCGGTTCAAGCCGTTCTGTATGCCTTCAGAATGGGACACAGAATTTTTATTCTATGTCTTCATGCACTTTAAGCTGATAGAATTTTTTTTAAAGATTTTTATTTATCTATTTGAGAGAGCAAGCGAGAGAGAACACAAATTGGGGGGAAGGGCGGAGAGAGGGGGACAAACAGACTCCTCACTGAACAGGGATGCAGGGCTGGATCCCAGGACTCCGGGATCGTGACCTGAGCCAAAGGCAGATGCTAAACTGACTGAGCCACCCAGGCACCCCTAAGCTGATAGAATTTCAAGATGACATGGAACAATTCTGAATCCTTTGTTACAGAAACAATACTATTTAATCAGGGCAAAAGCATGCTGGGGTGGAAAAAAAGGGCAAAGAATACAAATTCTCTGAAAACTCTAATGAATGTTGGAAAATTCCTGTATGTTAGCTGATATTTAGGAACCATTTACTATGAACCACGCACTGTCCAAGGTCCATAGCTGATTCATATAATCTTCATGATAGTCCTTTGAAGTATGAAAACTTATTATTTCCATTTTACAAATGGAAAAAGTAAGGCTTTGAGAATGTAAGTAATAACAACTTGCCCAATATTATACTTAGAAAGAAATCAGAGTTGGAATTTGAATTCACATGCTGTAACCACAGCTTTTATTCTTAATATTATGTTATGCTGTTTATATGTCCCCGGGAGAACCATGGCAGCTGCTCAGTCAATTTGGTCAGTGAGGACAGTCGAAATTAGGCCAGAGGACTTCACTTTGGGTTTGACCCAACCATCTAATTACAGTTCGTGCTTTGTAAAGGATATTGCGCCTTTTAGCAGGTGTTTCCGTTCCGTTCTTGCCCCTCCCCTCTATAAATTAAGGTTAAACCCCCTTTTCCAGCTCTGTCTACCTCTGTCCATATTAGGTTTATCCCCAGTCCTGCCCCAGATCTGTCCTTTTTGTGATGTCTCGGGGGAATATCTAGCATAGTATGGCTAAACCAATGATTCTCAAGTCAGAAAAAGTAACATCAGCATCATCTGGATACTAGTTAGAAATGCACATTCTCAGGCCCCACGCAAAGTTCTGGCACCCAGCAATCTGTGTTCGAACAGCCCCCTAAGATGATGATCGCGAATGATAAATCTGAAAATTGCTGTGCTGAACCATTTTATATTCTGGAACTTGTGTTCCGTACTTAGTTCTATTTCTTCCATTTCTCTTTTGAAAACTAGACTTTGCTCATAAAAAGACAACCCCCCCCCAAATAAGCTTCTCAATTTAACTACTTTGAAACATAGGACAGAAGTTGAATCCTCTTTTTCACTCCTCCCTGCTGCTATCATCCATTATTCAGCATGTTTTTGTCTTCCAAAATTGTTGCCATTTTATTTGCTGCTCGTGGCATTTGTGAGTACTAGTTCTGCTGCTAGTAGAGTAGAGCTTCGCAGGTAAGGAGCTAGGATCTACAACTGGACCAAGTCAAGACAAACCATAATTCTCCACTCAGTTTCTATGTGCCTGTAGCCAGCTATATAAACCCACCTGCACTTAGCTATTCTATCTATGGAATAAGGACAGCAGTAGCAGCGTGCTGATGTTATTGTTAGTTTAAAATGAGAATCTGGAACAGTGACTGACACACACTAACAATTCAATAAACATTGGCAATTTATTATTATTTCTACTTGACTGGCTCACATTTATGGATTTATTTTTATGTGCCACGCACCTTTTGAGTGCATTATTTTTAGTCTCACAGCAATCCTATGACATGCAATATATGAATATCTGCGTTGCACAGATCCTAATACCGTTAGGATATTCCAGGAATTCTTCTAGATGCTTTACTTATAATAAATCATAGGTTCTATTAATATTGCCATTTTGCAGACAAGGAATGTAGCGTAGTTAGTTAAACTGCTCAAGATGACTCAAGTAATAGATGACAAGAATGAACTTCGAAGCCAAGCAGCCTAGCCTTAGAATCCATGCTCTTGACCATTCCATGGCTCTGCCCTTTTTATAGACAAGGAATCAGAAGCCTAGAGAAGTTAACTAACTTTCCAGTCACACAGTTATTAAGTGACGAAGCTAGGGTCTTATAAAAATTTCTGTACCGTATTTCTGTCACTTTCTCCGCCTCTACTACCATTACTGGCTTTGGCGCCTTGCTCCTGTGCAAGCCATCGTCTTGCCTAAATTTACATGGATCCTGATAACTTTCTGTCTCTCTGGCCTCATAGATCCCTCTCCCCTTAATTCTACTAAGCTTTGTGTTTACTTCACTTTAAGGGCTTAATCATTGTTTACCCTCTACACTCTATGCTGCACCGTCTCCCGGATGCCATGGATTTACAGACCCTGTTCTTCCCTTCCTTGTTCAATCTGTATTTGCTCACACCTTCCTTGTTCATAATCTCACTCTCACTCTTGATGGTCTTACTTTTTTTACTCGGGGTACCGGATACCACAATGTCCAGCCATTTTAAACACTGACCTAGTTTCTTTCTTTTTTTTTTTAAGATTTTATTTATTTATTTATTTGACAGAGATAGGGACAGCCAGCGAGAGAGGGAACACAGCAGGGGGAGTGGGAGAGGAAGAAGCAGGCTCCTAGCGGAGGAGCCTGATGTGGGGCTCGATCCCAGAACGCCGGGATCACGCCCTGAGCCGAAGGCAGACGCTTAACCGCTGCACCGCCCAGGCGCCCCTTTCCCTTCTCTTTCTTTTCATTAGTACTCCTGTTAAGATTTTTGGCTTAAGTTGTCTCTTGCCACTTGTCTCTCCCTTCCTTTCTCCTACTACACCCAGGGCCATCTTTATCTTTTCTCCTGAGTGCCTAATAGCCTCATATCAATGAAAGAGCACAGATTTTCATGTCAGAGAGCCCTGGATTCCAGTCTCCACTTCACTGCTTGCTTTTATCTTGCACAACCATTGTCTCCAGTTTCCTATTTGTAAAATGAGATGAATATGTGGCTCGGAGCGTAGTTGTGAGGATTAAATGAATTAATGTGGGTGGAGTGTGTATAGTAAGCGCTCTGTAAGTTTTAGCTCCCTTTTCCTCCTCAGCACTGTGTCCTACTCTAAATATAGTCTCACAAAGAATTGGAGTGTGAATGCATAAATGAATGTTGAATGAAGTGGCTGCTTTAATTTTGGCTCTGTGTAGCACAGCAAGAGAAAGTGTGAAGGCTTCCCATACTGGGCAAGAATTTTGATAATCAGAATTTTAATTACCTGGGTATTGAGTTGGAGAACAATGATATAAAATTTTAAAAAGAAGATGAGATTCTGAAAAGTCCGATGGATTTCCTTCTTAAATAGAAAAAAAGTCCATGCATTTTTATGATCCAATAGCAACTAATAATGAAAAAGGGACAGTTAAAAGAATTTAGGAACTTAAAAGTACGAAGCATTTGGATATGTCACAAGATTATATAATTAGAAACAATATCCAGGGCAAGAGTGGAAAATGAACTTTGGAACTGATCTATTGATGTTTTCTTTCAGGAACCATACGGTGAGTTCAAATAGCTTTGTGAAGATTATTATTTAAATTTATAGTCAGAATCCCGAAACACATTACTAACTGCATGTGTGCATGATCAGATGAAAACCCTAGTAGTAAAACCCACTGGTTTTGGAATCAGACAGACTAGATTTGAACCAGGTTTCTTCTACTTGGAACTGACAAACAACGTGTGCAAGGGATTTCACTTATCCAGGCTTAGTTTCTTCATCTATAAAATGGGTGTATGAATAATACCCATCTCACAGGGTTGTGAAGTGGTTGTGGATTTTATGGCATGTGAGATGTTAGCATGGTGTCTAGCAAGTTGAAGAAGCACTTACTAGATTTAGGTCTAACTGTAGTGGGTGTTGAACAAAGAGTTCATAATTGATTCAGTTCTACTGGTGGGTGGTTTTGTCCCCCAAAGGACATTTTTGGTTGTTACAACTTGGGGGCAAACGCTACTGGCTTGTAATGTAGAAAGGCTGCTAGACATACAGTGCATGGGACAGCGTCCCACAACAAAGAATTGTCCATCCTGAAATCTCAATCGAGTGGACGTTGGGAAACGTTGAGCTACAGAACGGGTAAAATTCATCTCTCTCTAGCATGTCGAGAGACGCGGTATTTTAAAACCCTTCAGAGAAAGTGATGGTTGAAAGTTTTATTCATAGAAACGAAACTTCATGCATCATACTTTTAAGAAATTATTGGAAAAGAAGACACGTATTAGATAAACCTAGTTATAAACCTTATGGTGTTGGGTTTTTTTTTTTGTTTTTGTTTTTGCAAATCTTAGCATGCAAAATTATCACCTGGGTTTCTTATTAAAACACAGATTTTTCAGCCTTCACTCCCAGCACAGTCTGATTTGAAAAGTCTGGTGTGAAAAATCTGCATTTTTAATAAGCTCTCCAGAGAATTCTGATGCAGCTGGTTCATGGACAACAGTTTGAAGAGATTCTTCTGAAGGCTAAATGGGGCGGATGCATAAATCACATAAACACTTTAAAAAATCCTGTAGCATCATGTAGCTCTGGCTCTCATTATCTGTAAAGCCTGAAGCAGGGTCAGTCTCTTTTATTATTGAGAATCATAAGCAACGTGGGATACACCTACAGAAAATAGAGTCAGCACGAGTTTGGCAGTACCCGGGCAGCCTACCCAGATGACCGAAACTCCAGTGTCATTGCCCTTCCTGCTTTCACCCTCTCTGCGACACAGGTCAAACACGCGCACTCCCAGAATAGTAGAAACAGACGTTCCTCTCACTGGCCTTTGCGAACTTGCACCTTTCACCACTCAGTCCAGGAAACATGCCCCATACACTTTCTCCTCTTTCGTCTCAGCCTTAAAGGAAACTTCCAAAATGTCCTGAGGTTTGCATACAAGAACATTTGGATTGCATTTTTAAGAGAGGTGAAAATTCTTTCAACGTAAAAATAATGGTTAATAAAAATGCATTTTAATTCAATTTTTATAACAATTTGGAGTTCTTATTTTATAAAGACAGGTTATGGGATTTTGCCTTTCTTTTCTGAAAAAATAAATACATATTTGGCAGAAGTTTAATGTCACTGGGTATATGGTGTTTTTTTTTTTTTTAAGATTTTTTATTTATTTATTCGACAGAGACAGCCAGCGAGAGAGGGAACACAAGCAGGGGGAGTGGGAGAGGAAGAAGCAGGCTCATAGCGGAGGAGCCTGATGTGGGGCTCGATCCCATAATGCCGGGATCACATCCTGAGCCGAAGGCAGACGCTTAACCGCTGTGCCACCCAGGCACCCCAGGGTATATGGTGTTTTAATGGGAGTAATCATTTTTAGAAATAGAAAGTTTCTATTTTGCGACAGAAATTTAGGAAATCAGTTATTCTCTGACTCAAACCGAAAGATACCTATTCAGCAAATAGCACAGAGGAAACATGGAACAGGGTATCTACCTTCTGAGTGACTTCTTAGCACTAAGGACAGGCGGATATTAGGTTACGTCAAGTAAACAAAAGTATTTGACCTGGTCTAGGATCCACTTTGGCCCTTCAGAAAGGCGTTTCTCAAATTTCAGTAGCTGATTAATAATGATCAAGGCCCTTTCAGAAACTCCAATCTTTAACTCCTTATGCTTAAATGGGCCCCTTGGAAGAGTCAGAATTTCTATGAGACCATTTTCACTGAATTCAAGGCTCAATGTTCAGCTGGAGAAAACTTACACAGGACACACAGCTTAGCTCATTAGAGATAGTGTGTCCCCAAACTTCTCTGCAAGACGATATTTCTAACGTTCCCCAGTTAAGGGAATATTTTTCCTACTTAGTGTGAACATTATGGAAGGTATTTTAAGAACAGAGTGGAATTTCTGCTTGCAGATGGAGGAAGGTGTGAGCACCATATTTCCAGCAATTCTTCTCTGAATCATTACGTGCATGTGCGCAGTGAGAGGTGGGCCTCAGACAGTACCCCCGCCCACATACACGAAGAAGAAAGAAGAACCATATATATTAAGGAATAGTTATTTTCATTATAAATACTTGTGCTGTGGGATCTGACCATGAGATTTCTCGGGGCATTGAAAATATAATTCCATTCATAAAATGTTTATGTGTAGGCAGCTTCTAGGGAAGTTGCAAACAGTCGTATAATGTGAGATAAAACTCCATTCAGGCCTTTGTTATTTTTTTGACAACTTTCCAGTGAGTATCTGCTCTGTCAGGCACCCTGCTGTATTAGGGACATAACAGTGCACCTGAGGAAAAAGCTCTTGCCCCAAAGCAGCTTACGTTGCAGACTGAGATATAAACCCAAACCATAGACAATGATTTGGTAAATATTTGCAATTTTTTTAAAGTTTTTTTTTTCTAAGATTTTATTTATTTATTTGTCAGAGAGAGAGAGACAAGAGCACAAGCAGCAGGGGAGAAGCAGAGGGAGACGCAGGCTCCCTGCTGAGCAAGGAGCCGGATGCAGGACTCCATCCCAGGACCCTGGGATCATGACCTGAGCTGTGGTCATGACCTCAGACATTTAACGGACTGAGCCACCCAGGCGCCCCAATATTTGCAATTTGTAATTAGATCTATGAAGAAAATAAATATAAGTGCATGTAACTGGATTTATTGAATCTTTCTTTTATTTCTTGTGCTTCAATAATGTAACATTTCAAGACAGTCAAAGTATCTGTTTGTAGTAGCTAACTCATCAGGTCCGGGACACATCTTATTCTTTTAGGAAAAAAAAAATCTACCTTAAAATTGCCTTTAGTTGACTTGACTTGAGAAACTTAGATCTATTAACTCCTTTTCTTTTTCAGGGTTTTTGGAGCTGCCATACTTCTTACCTCTACTCTGAATATGCTGATCCCATCAGCAGCCAGAGTGCATTATGGGTGTGTCATCTTTGTCAGGATACTGCAGGGCCTTGTTGAGGTATGGACTGCGGGAGTGCCATCTTGAGGTTGGCATGTTAATCGGACCAGCAGGTTATCTTTGACTTGATCTACAAATAAACATTTTATAAGGTTGTGTCTACATAGTATGCTTAAAAAATTGGAAAATTTAGGCATTCAGATATTTTGTGTTTAAATAAAGCTGAAGTACAACTGTGACGGCTTGCCTTCCCTTCTCTAGAATTGAGCGGTATTAAAGAAATGTTCATTGACTATTTGACAGAAAAAAAAAAGGACAGGCACAGGTTAATATGCTGTGAGGAAAATTTCTGAGTCTGTCCTTTGCTGGTAATAACCCTGAATTAATATCTTTTGGGAGATTTATACCAAATCCTTGTTGGACTTGAATCATGATTTGAGTTTTCATTAAAATATTTCATTGACTATATTCTTTGGGAATGTAACTCATGATTGACTTTTAGAAACCTCAGATAGACCTACCTATTGCCCTTCTCTTCTCCTGAAATATAGTGGGAGTAGATAAATCAGATGAAGTATTAAGCACTGAAAACTTTCTCCTTTCTCTCCAAACAGAAAAAATTGGTAGGATAAAAATATATCAAGTGGATAATTATTTTAAAAGCCCTAAGTTCTAAACAGTACTCCCAGGAAGTGTGAGCTTCAAGGACCTGGCTTTGTCTTCCTCTATATGGATTCCTTATATTTGGGAATCGCTGTGTTTAATGCTTCACGAAAAGGCCTCCCACATTTCTCAAACTGTTCAGAGTTCCAGATGAATAGAGTAATGGGGGGTCTTTTGCCTTCATCAGAAGAAAACTGAGGTAGAAGGAAGACTTGAAGGGTGGGGAGAATTTGGACAGGTCACTTAAAAGGAGCCATGTCTTACCTGATCTGGGCTGAACGTTTTTAAAGTGGAATTTCAGGGAATTAGCAAAGATCTATGAGTAGCAGCTTTCCCTAATACTTGGGCCCAATCTAAGGAGACAGCATCAGAGAAGGGAAATGTGCTTATTTTCAGTGATCCTGCATCCTAAATGGTGATATATATCTTCCCTGTCACAGGGCGTCACCTACCCAGCATGTCATGGGATATGGAGTAAATGGGCTCCCCCTCTAGAGAGGAGTCGACTGGCAACCACCTCCTTTTGTGGTGAGTACTGCGTGCAGGTAGTTACGGTGGGTAAAAGTTTAGCAACAACTTGGATAAGAACTGAAAGTCGATAAAGCTCACCTGTAAAACCATTTGGTGGGTGTGTGTCTGTACATGAGGAAAGGTTTTTGACCACCATTTCAATTTCTTTAGTTCTTATTGGTCTCCTAAACCCTCTGTTTCTTCCATGTTTTGTATTTTTCTAGAAGTTCATCCATTTTATCTAAGTTTTCAAATATATTCATGAATAATTTTTAGAGTAGTCTTTTAAAATTTATTTTTTATTATAGTCTTATTATTTCTAGATCTCTTTTGTGTCTTGGGTAGATAGGTCATATCCACTTATGTAGTCCTGTATCATTGGCTGTGTATGTAGACATATATATGTATTTGGAGATATAGGGGTGTGAGCGTGCATGCACCTGGGTGTGCAAGTGAGAGCCTACCAAGAAACATGAGATGAAGTCAAGAAGTTCTATTTATTCCACTTACCTACCTCTCGTTCTCCCTTTTGCTTTAGGTTCCTATGCTGGAGCTGTCATTGCAATGCCTTTAGCTGGCATTCTTGTGCAGTATACCGGTTGGTCGTCAGTATTCTATGTCTATGGTATGTTGCCTACTCAGCAGTAAAGTTAAAAGAAATGGGTATCAATAAAACAGTGAGGTACATCACTGAGTATACGTCTGCATTCACTCACATTTTTTTCCATTAAGAATCCTTTCCTTATATTTTGAGAAGATCAAGGAAAATGTTCCACCTCTATGATCCTCCCTACCTTGTTATTTGTTGTTTTAAAAAGCAAGTACATTGCTGGTGGAAACTTTGTGATATATTTCATATATAGTTCTTGATCATGAAGAAAAAAATAAATTCGCTCTTGATTCATTGCCAATTAAGAAGAAAGAGCTGGACAGCACCCCCTCGTCTTCCTTTGCTACTGCTTTCTCCTCTCGGCTGACCCTGCCTCATCAAGACTGAACAGGGTTGGGAAGCTGGATGGAGATAGCGGTGCTAACGCAACAGTTCGCTTCTGTGATGAAATAGTAACAGTCAGCGGCAGCCACCTCACATTTTCGTCCTCGTTCCTCCAGGATTAAATGAGATGAAGCCCTCAAACGGAAATAAAAAAGGACAAGAAACCCTAAGTCCAAAGGCCCTTTCTGTTCACTTTCTAACTAGAACCAGAAAGCTTACCACTGGAGAGGACCCCTAAAGTCTCTCTTTGGAGACTTTTTTTTTTTTTTTGCCATGAGAAAAAGAAATATAAGAGAGCTGGATTCCAACTGATGGCACTGATTAATACCGTCTTCGGACGTGGCAGGAGAATGTGAAATATTAATGAAGTCATGAGGCAGAACTGAACAGTATCTAGCTGCTTCCGAATTTGGCATGATCCATTCCCAATTAAAAATGTTCTCATCAGAGCAAATTCTTATGTTTGCAGAGTATTATTAAATATGCTTTACAGCAGGAGCTCTTACTCTGGTTCAAAAGCCATGGATAGGTTTTAGATTCATGAATGTCCTAAATGATAAGCCATACATGCATTCGTACATTTTTTTCCCTGGGCAGGTATTTTTATTAGAATTTAATCCATATCTTTCATTAGATTTTCAAGAGTCTGTAATTCACAGAAGTTTAAAGCAAATGTGTATCGGGCATGTAGAACAAGTTGGGAGGTCAGGCCATTAAATCCTCTGATTCGTCCCTTAATTGAATCCATTACTTAATTGAAAATATGATGTGACTTTAAAGTAAGAATATCAATTTCCAGGGGCACCTTGGTAGCTCAGTCAGTTAAGCATCTGACTCTTGGTTTTGGCTCAGGTCATGATCTCAGGGTCGTGAGACTGAGCAGCCTCAGGCTCCCTGCTCAGGGGGGGAATCTGCTTTCCCCACCCCCCCTCTGCCCCTTCTGCTCACGTGCATGGCACGTGCATGCACCCTCTCTCAAAATAAATAAATAAATCTATCTTAAAAAAAAAAGAATATTAGTTTCCACCAAGCACTCATGAAAATCAATCTCATTATGTCAAGTTGTATCTCATGTAATATTTATCACTGAATGGTACAAAGTTTCAATATTAGATAATCTGAAAATATCACATCTCCATAGTACTTGCTTACTTACTGCATATAACAAAAATTAGGTCTTTGAGCCACACATTCAATATTAATATTTTAAAAATTAAAAAGATAAGAACTGTATAGTGGCTTATGTTAAAAGCAGATACTGCATATATAGCAATTAGCTGAATGTCTGGCACTTCAGATGTATTCAGTTAGCAGTGATGATGATTACCACTGAATTACAAAAGCTTTCATTTATTGAGTGTTTATTTTGTGCCATTGACCATGCTAGTTGCTTCATGCATTATCTCCTTTAATTATACTTTGCCACAAACTCATAAAAAAGAAATTGTCTCATTTTATAGTGGAGGTTCACGAGATTCAGTCACTGATGGGAGCGTGTAGTTAATGACACAGCCACGACCTGAATCTGGGAGAGCCATATGCCATAACCACTACACTAACCCGAATTTTCACATACCGTCTAACTGCCATTTGTGTTTGCTGTCATGTTTGGTAACGAAAAGGAGCATGGTCCATCAAAATCTGTGGTATTAAGAAATAATTCTTAGAGATCGAACAAGCAAGAGAAAAGTATTATAGAGATCAGGAGCATTTAGACTGTTACCCAAGGGATAAAGAACAGTAGAAGCCAAAAATGAAACGACTAGCCTCTGGGAAACCGGAATAAATCACTTGAAATTCTTTCTTTTATTAATACTTTAGATTTACATTGCACAATAAGGGCATGTTATAATAGTGAGAGTGCTAAATAAAGAAAGGGATGCAAAAAAATTGCAAACAGTTTCTTGCGTTAAAATTTATAGCTTTCATTTGCCCACAGTGATCAATAGGTAATATTATGTACTGAAAATAATAATGGTATATGGTCACATAAAGTGTTAGATGTTACTACATTAATTACAGAAGC
Organism: Ursus maritimus; assembly: GCF_017311325.1. Lineage (NCBI taxonomy): Eukaryota > Metazoa > Chordata > Mammalia > Carnivora > Ursidae > Ursus > Ursus maritimus. The sequence goes on from NW_024424786.1 coordinate 10,215,995, forward strand.
CCCCACCCCCGCCTTTTTTAATGAATGGTAGCCACCCAGGCTAAAATAATCTAGATTTTATGTAATAATCTGCTTACTAGATCTGGAAGTGCTAACAGGAAAGGGAAATGAGTATTTCTTTTTTGTGGAACTATAGACCACTCTCATCTATTCAAGGAAGACAAATAAGAAAATGATCCTGCCCCCATAAAATTCTTTGAAGACAGGAGCCTTGTCTTGTTCACCAATTTCTCTCACTTAGCAGAGTGCCTGGAATAGTAAATGCTCAGTAAATGTTTGTTGGATGTATGAACACGTGCCAAACCACAACATTCAATAATCATCCAATGCTGTGTCTCAGCATTGTTGGAGACAAAGAGGTAGAACTACAAGACCAGCCTTCAGGAAGCTTGAAGCTTAGTGGCACACCGCGAGAAGAGCTGGCTGGTCAATTGGAGAAGCAGAAGTTCCAATTCACATTCCATAGAGTGTGTTTGGCATGAGATTCCCGCAGTTTTATTTCAGCAAATGAGTTAAATGGCGGAATTTATGATAGGTTTTTGATTTTCTTCTTTTGAACTCTTCCTTGCAGGAAGCTTTGGAATGATCTGGTACATGTTTTGGCTTTTGGTGTCTTATGAGAGTCCTGCAAAGCATCCTACTATTACAGATGAAGAACGTAGGTACATTGAAGAAAGCATTGGAGAGAGTGCAAATCTTTTAGGGGCAATGGAAGTAAGAACTTTATTATGGTGTATATTCCTGTTCTTATTCTTCATCTCACCTCCCTTTGACCAACCGAACTACTTTCTGAGTCCCTATTCAACAAAACCAACTTGGTGTCAGTCATGATTGTGTTCTTCCCTCCATCCATACTTTCTGACTTAAGAATGATTGCTTTCCCCATTGGTAATTTCTTTTTTTTTTCTTTATCTTTTCTTAGTGATCTTCAAATTTGCCCTGGACTATGGCTAGGACTATAAACCTAAATAAGCTTTTATAAACAGTTCAATATGGTCCATAATTTAAACAAATTCAACAAATATTTGTTAATTTCAGATAGTAGGAAATGCCAGATCACCTAACACAGTCACAAAAAGGGCAACTTTTTGTGTATTGAATTGTCTAAATGTAGGTTTTATACATGTGTATTGATGCTATATGTGGTTAGGGAAATATGAAATCATTAGAATGTCAGTAATAGATAGCTGACATCAAAAATCCTCAATATATAATCTTGTTATTGATAAAATCTTATCATTTTCAGGTTTCTTATTATGAGGATAAAGTGTCATAAAAATACAACATGGCCCCTTTTCCGATTCTAATTTGATTTCTTGCATGGGCTCTATGGAGAAAGAAAATGCAGTTCTGTGTCAATAATACAAATATTTTAGTCCATGTGACATTAATACATCATAAATTAATATTTATGATATATATAAATTATGATGTTAATTAAAATAATAATAGTATTAATAAATAACCATTTGGGGGTGCCTGGGTGGCTCAGTCAATTAAGCAGCTGCCTTCAGCTCAGGTCATGATCCCAGGGTCCTGGGATCGAGTCCCACCTCAGGCTTCTTACTCAGCGGGGAACCTGCTTCTCCCTCTGCCTGCTCTGCCTGCCTCTACCCCCAGCTTGTGCTCTCTCTCTCTGATGAATAAATAAATTAAATCATAAAACAATAAAATAAATAGCCATTTGATACTACTAAAAAAAAAAAAACGGAAGCAAAGCTAATGTATTTAGACAGGTTCAGTAGTTCAGCACCTAAACAGTAACTCAGTTTCCTTATGCTGAAAGCTGGAAGGTATCACACACAGCTGAAGAACCAGTGTCTCCTATACATTAAGCTTCTCTTTCTTTTGAAGGCTCCGCCCCTCTTTCTAATCATGTTTCAGTCCAGCTCTGATTCTCTACTTCATTTCTTAGAGAAGGTGTGTCTTTGACATCTCATCCTCAGTAAAAAGGTCTATCACCCACGTTGTTGAGGCCTTTAATGAATAAGAAGAATCCCATATTGGATATCACTCAGAAGTAAAACTTCAGTACTGAAAAAATATTCTTACACTATGGACTGGCATTAGAACTTCCCCCTGCCTGTTTCCTTCTGTAAATGGATTGATGGTTTCTTTCTCCTGGCGGCTACATAAGAAACAAGGGGTGATGTGGGCATGGGGTGGGGGTTGGCAGTTGCTCTGTCTCCCTCCAGCTGCAGTTGCTCTGAGCAGAAGCTAAATACAGGCTAATCTATGGTGAGTTCAGCAGTTAGCCTCCATTTCTAACCCAAAGTTATCCAAACAACCTTTATTTTCATTAGTTAAATATGCTTCTCTTATTACCAGTTCTTGAAAGACCGTATGTCTAAATCAAGCATAAATTTTTTAAACAATCAGAAAGGTAGTCTAAGTGAAAACCAGTTTCTGGAAATGACCTTAAAAAGAACAGCTGGTAGCTTGATAAAACAACCTAGATAATCTTGAACTCCCCTTTTCCTTACCTTACTGCTTTTCCAAACATAATATTTTACTTCTTACTAATGTTTGATACTTTCCTGTAGCTTTGAAAAAAATTAAAAATGAGATTATATTTTAGTTATTCTACTTGTACTTTAGTTATTTTGAACTTTTTATTATGAGCAAATTTAATATACAGCAAAGCAGACAGAATAATAACAGAAACATCTGTGTATCCACTGCATAGACACAACGGTTGTCAACACCTTGTCTTATCTACTTCACTTCTCTTACTGCTGAATGATTTCCAAGTAAATCAGATCTCCTAACGCTTTACCCACAAATACTTCACAAGCATCTCTAGAAACAAAAAATTACTCTTTCACAATCTAAGTACCATTACTACACCTAACACAATTAAGAATAATTCCCTAGCATTATCTAATACCTAGATCATATTCTGATTTCTAATATCCAGTCCAAATTCGAATATATAGTCTATATTCATAGGTCCTTTGTAGCTATTTCTTTGGAGTCTGCATCCAGTTAAGGAGCACACAATGCCACTGACTGTAGTGCCTTTTAAATATTTTTTTCTTAAAAAAAATTAAATATAGCATATATACAGAAAAATGCACAAATCATAAGTGAAAAACTTGCTAAATTTTTCTAAACTATACATACCTGTGAAGCAAACAGCCAGGTCAGTAAGTAGACTGTTATCAGAACTATAAGCCCTCCTAGGACCCTGAGCAATTTTTTAAAGGTATAAAATTAGATACTTCTATCTTACATTTGAGGAAGTGTTTTACAACCTGAAGAATAAAGTTCTTAGTAGAGATGATCCAGGTATGAATAATAGAAAAACTTTCCCAACAGGAAAAAGTTAGAAAAGTTTTCCCAACAGGAAAAAGTTGTTTATTTTTAATAATATTCTGAAGTTATTTCTTATACAAACGTAATACTACAATGCTGACATCTCTGTATTCAACAATTTCCATTTTCTGTGAAATAAGTATACTTACCTGGCATTATTTTCCCAGACTATATAGGACTTAAAAAACACACTTTTTGAATCCAGCTATAATGTTGTCCCTGGATATTTTTATTCAAAACCACAGTACTCATTATATATTATTAGGACATGATTTTTTTTTTCTTTTTTGTCATATGTATTTGTGATCATGACAATATAACTTCTTACAATATTGCTTTTAAAGTGATCCTGAAAGGCTTAATTAGAGTAACAATCAATACTAGCTGTTATGAGGCTCTACATCCAGGAATAATGACTAAATCTGGGTAAAAAATGTTTGCCTCCTCTTTTACTAATTTGGTCAGGTTAAGGATCCCAAGCTAGCATTAAACAGAGTTATTTCAGGCTACTGTTTCTTCACCAAACAGTATGTTGACATTCAAAATAAAGTCATTGAGAAAGTGTTTGAGAATATGAGAGACATTTTCAGGTATAAAAATATGGGGGAAGATATTGCTTTATTTTGGGGCATATACAGGATCTTTAAGTACACTAGATAAAATTTTTAAATGGGTATCATAAGCAAAGCCAATCCTATTTAGGTGGTTAGTTTTGAATGTTTTGAATGTCATAAATAACTAGTTATGATGTGCCCATGGTGTGCTGGATAGCTAAATACTCAACCCAGCTGTACACCATGTGAGTTTTCTAGAACTTTGAACTTCTGCATTACAGAATTTATATTGATATCCATTGTCTATCAGGAGGATTTATAGATAAGTGGGTAGGTCTAGAATATTGCACTCAATTTTTCTTATTTTTTTCCTCCTAACTCTATTGAATTTTCAATGTTTTAGTTAAAATATTTTGGATACCAACAAGGTCACTGATATGGCAACGACCTTCAGCTGAGGCATGATCTATCACTGCCAGAAAAAAAGAAAATCTTGGAAACTAAGATCTGTGCTTTTGGAATTGTTTTCTACAAACATAGGATCTTACACATTCCCAAAACGGGAACAATTTGATCAAAAGAAGAGGCTAATATCTTTTTTTTTCTTCCAACAATTATTCATCAAGCTAAGGTTAACTAGACTGTTGTAATTAACTTCATTACCTCCTACTCATGCCTCAGCATACACATCCTGAAAATGCAAAGCACCTATTATTCCCACGTAAGTCAGAAAATATTTTAAATGGTCAGAATGGCTCTCTTTTTGGGATTTCAGAAATTCAAGACTCCGTGGAGGAAATTTTTTACATCTATGCCTGTCTATGCAATCATTGTGGCAAATTTCTGCAGAAGCTGGACTTTTTACTTACTGCTTATTAGTCAGCCGGCATATTTTGAGGAAGTGTTTGGATTTGAAATCAGCAAGGTATGTAAAAATTATCCTTGTTTCACTAGTGCATTCTTTTTGTGTTCAATCGAATATTAAGTTCCTTTGCCAATATCTTCTAAATTTTAGGAGTTACTCATTTATTTGTTTATCCACTTAACAAATAACTTCTGGGAAATAGAGACTAAGTAAGGTGTTTGAGTGTCTACTGTATTCAGCTGTCTGCTAGACACTGCTCTTTTTGCTGGCAACGTCAACCCAGTCTCTGCCCTCATGGAGCTTGTATCTCAATTAGGGTGGACAGCGCACTGTGGCCTTTCCCCTGTAAAGAAACATAACTTCCTTTAAGTCTCAGATCAGAGACAATGTAACAGTGAACAAAAAAATATTTTATTGAAATGGAATTGTGTTTATATAATTATCAATCTCTTCTTCGATGCTTTCAAAATTCCGTCTGTTTATCTTGTCTGTGTTAAAGCTTTTTGTTTTGATGTAGTCCTGATTGATAGACAAATGGATAAAGAAGATGTAATACACATGGACACACATACACAGACACACACACACACACACACATTCTGGAATATCACACAGCCATAAAAAGGATGAGATTGTGCCATTTGCAACAACATAAATGGACTTAGACAGTATTAATCAGACTTTGAGAAAGACAAATACTATATGATTTCACTCATAGGTGGAATCTAAAAAAAAACCCCAAAAAACTAAAATAAATGAATAAACAAATGAAAAGCAGAGTAAGACCTGTAAATACAGAGAACAAACTGGTGATTACCAAAAGGATAGAGCAGTGAGCAAAATGGGTGTATGGGTTCCAGTTAGGGAATGAATAAGTCATGGGACTAAAAGGCACAGCATAGGGAATATAGTTAATGAAATTGTAATAATGTTGTATGGTGACAGATGGCAGCTACACTTGTGGTGAGCATAGTATAACATATAAACTTGTCAAATCACTTTGTCTTGCACCTGAAACTAATGTAACATTGTGTGTTAACTATACTCAAGTAAAAAAAATTTTTTTTAATTTCCTATAAACTTAAAAAAAAATCTGTCTTCCTAAAAGATTTGAGAAAGCAAAAAAAAAAAATTCTGAAAATATTCTTGTGTGTCATTTATTCAATTTATTCACTTAACAGGCATTTGTTGAATATGATGTGTGAAGCTTTGTGTTAGATTCAGAAATAAAAACATTGTTCCTGTCCTCAGGAGTTCACAGCTTGGTGGTATACAAGAAAGTAATTAGTTACCAGTTACAGCACAGTAGGCTAAATTCTACAGACATTTGTTCACAGCTGTGAAAATGTAATCATTTTGGGATTTTCTATAAGGATAAAATGAACATAAAAATAACTACTTTATGTTTATAGAAGGGTTTGAAATTCACAAGGTCCTTTCATATTCATGAACAACCTTATTTGGTTGACCAGCTGGATAACTCTCATCCTTTCTGTTGATGGGGAAACAAACTAGGGAAGGTATTTAATTGCCTAAGGCCAAGCTGGTAATATATACCAGTTTATAATATAATATAATATAATATAATATAATATAATATAATATAATATAATATAATCAAGTTTAAGCCCCGATTCTTTAATTTATGTTTCAATTCCCTTTACTATGCTTTTCAAATTCAGGTAGACCCTATCTTCATTTAAGCACTTAGCAAGTATTTGTTAAATACCATCTCTGCCAAGCCCTTTGCTGAGTACTGAATACACTCGTCTGCTGGCAATGGACTTGCCATTTCTCTTCATGTCATTACATACATCCAGCTGCGCTCGCTATTCATATTATGTCTCTACTTGAAAGACTATCTGAGGCCTGGAATTGAAGAAAACCTGAGTTCAGGAGAAGCTATTCTAAGAGCTCTTTTGTAATCCCTGTTTCTAAGGAAACTGTTTCCTCCATTCCTGAGAAGAATGGCTGCTTTAGATAAGGCTCTTCTCTCTAGAGCTGATCAAACATTGCAGGGTAGCCTTTGGAAGCTCTGAGAGGTGTTATACTTCTCAACAAAGGCTGCTGGAGGTGTGAGTCCATTTTCCTAATCTAGGACAAATATGACACTGAGAGGCTATTAATAAAGTCAGGTCTCATGGGGGAGAAGTGAAGGAGCCAACTGATGTTAATGAAACTGTGTGGTCATTCTGGCCCTGTAGCTCCATTTAATTGAAAATGCTTGAGTAAAAGTAATGATATTTTGCAAAAACTAAATATAATAGCCAGATGAGTTGATTTGATTCATTTGTTATATTTGTGACTAAAATTGTAGGTAAGTTCTACACACACAGATCGGCTTGAAGATTTTGATTATACTGGTTAGAAAAAAAAAAGTCACTGACTCACTTGAAAAATGTATATAGGAGGTTGTAAAGGAGACAGAGTGCGGGCTTTGTATCCAGGCTGGCATGGCTCTGAATCCAAGCTGTGCAATGAACTATGGATACATAATCTGGGGCTGGTTTTTGAGTGATTGCCAGCTTCGATTTTCTTTTCCATTAATAATGGTATTAATATCCTCCTTCAGGGGACGCCTGGGTGGTGCAGTCGTTAAGCGTCTGCCTTCAGCTCAGGGCGTGATCCTGGCGTTCTGGGATCAAGCCCCACATCAGGCTCCTCCGCTGGGAGCCTGCTTCTTCCTCTCCCACTCCCCCTGCTTGTGTTCCCTCTCTCGCTGGCTGTCTCTATCTCTGTCAAATAAATGGGTAAAATCTTTAAAAAAAAATATCCTCCTTCAGAACTGCGGCAAAATGTAGGCAAACTAAAATATTTAAATGAAGGACAGTTCTCTTCAACCTTAGTTAAATTGAATATCTTGCAGACTAAAACACAAGTGCAATAGCTCAATCTTCATTTCAAGTAGACTGACCCAGTTAAAGCAGAAATAGGTGTAGATATATATATATTATATAATATAAATTGTATTTTAGTATTTTATACAAATTAAAAATTAATATAAATTATAATAAATATATTAATATATTATAGTATATATAATGCTTATGTAGAAACATTTTTAGCCTCTTGAAAATGACCTATCAAGGGAAGGCTAGTGCTTGAATTAACCAGCACTTTGAGAGGTCAGGTTACAAGAGACAACCAAATGAGAGACATTCATTCCTTTTGAGCTTTACATTTAGGAGCAGAGGAGAATTGTTGAGTGGCTGCTGCTCTTCGTTGCGTGATAACCTGCCAATTTCTAAACAGAATATGAAACAGGTGGGGAGAGAGGAAATCCAGACTGTGACCCAGAGAAGCAAAGAGGAGGGTAGGCAAAGTTTAATGATCTAAAGTTTCTATGAAGAACCGGTCAGTCATAGACTCAAAACATTTTGCCTACTCTTATAAAACCTTAAAGTAATGAGCAAAGTACTTTGTGATTATCATAAATAATGATACTCCCCAAAAGTCGTGAGCCTTCTGATCACAGGTGAATACAAGACATTATGCTAAGTCACCAAAAGCTGAGGAGATCGTTGAATAACGTTCATAAAGTTCTGTAACTTGGCCCCGATGAGGTCACATATGGAAAATGTCCATATATTGTCCTAGGAACTGGGAGATTGAGTATCTTCAAGCATTAAGTCAGTGGGCTAGGATATTCCCAACTTTTGCCTCATTAACCTCTAGATTGTTAGCCCCTTGGGGGTTTGCTGAAAGTGAATAACTGATGATCATAGCTTTATTCTTCATTTAGCCAAAGGAATTAAAATGTCTCTTTGAGTAGATAGTAAATAGCAAAGAGTGTTCAATTTAAGAACTTTTCAGATGTCTCAAACACTGAGTCAAGATACAGGCCAGTTATGTGAACTTATCAATTGCAGGTCATTCTCGGGCTTTCTCTGCCTCTAAAAGCAAACACATGGCTTGCAATTCTACACACATCCTAATGTGGTGTATTTCAGAATGTTTTCTTGTCTGATGGTTTCTTTCTACACATTCGTTGCTTTAAATATATCTACTGTAGTTAAGAGTAAAGAACCAGGGGCGCCAGGGTGGCACAGTGGTTAAGCGTCTGCCTTCGGCTCAGGGTGTGATCCCGGCGTTACGGGATCGAGCCCCACATCAGGCTCTTCCGCTATGAGCCTGCTTCTTCCTCTCCCACTCCCCCTGCTTGTGTTCCCTCTCTCGCTGGCTGTCTCTCTCTGTCAAATAAATAAAATCTTTAAAAAAAAAAAAAGAGTAAAGAACCACTCTGCTTTTCAAGATGCTATTCTCAAAAACAGTACTATTTTCTCTAATGTCGGTTTACCTTATAGTTTTACTTAGTTCACATTTGTGGAGCCTATACTAAATGCCAGGTTTTGAACTAAATTAAGAACATTCAACACATTATCTGGTTTTATTTGATTTTTCTTTCTCAGATGACGGTAGTGTTAAGCACAGTGGTTAAAAGCCCAGTTTTTGGACTCAGCTAAAAATGGCTCAATATTTGGTTCTGGAAATGAGTTAGCCCTTTTAAGTTATACTTTTTTCATAAATACAAGAGAGTAATAATATAATAAACTTTTACCTGGATAAAAGAGAGAGAATTAAATAACTCAGATGTTTAAGCTATGTAGGAGTCATTCACTGACTCAATTAATCATGATAACAACCCGCCTCCATGGGCGTAGTACTCTGTTGTATGCCATTGTGAAATCAAGCAATCTTTATCGCAAACCTTCAGCAATCTAACTTGGAAGACATTTTTATACACAAATAATTAACTTTTCTCCAGTACTTATAATTTGCAGGAAGAATACTTCAAATTACACTTAGGAAAAAAGCTTCCTTAGTATGTTTATATTCAAAATCTACTAAGTCTATGTACACAGTTAAAATGCATTTTATTCATACTTCCTGCCTTCATAATGCCTAGAGAAGAGTGTCTTGCACATAATTATTGGCCGAAAAGTTTGTGTTGAATTGAGGTTGGTATGTTAGATTTTAGGTTGAGCTATTCCATATGAAATTAATACAAAAACTATATACCACTGTGTGACACTGTGACCAAATACTGACATCTGACATAGAAAATACCTAAAATTGAAGAACCAATCTGCATTTTCTGGGCTAAATTTACCGTGGAAACTAAATATAAAACTCATAAGAGATACATATTTAAAATGCAATTAAGGTTTTTAGCCTTCCTAAGAATTAAAAAAATAATAAATTTAAAAATACAGCCTCGTCAAGACTTGTCAAATGTATTTCTTGTCCCTCTGTCTCTGTCTCTCTCTCACTCACTAATGATGAATTTTTGCAAACATATTTAAGAATACAAAATGGGCACATAAATGTGAATCACTTTGTGATAAGATTCAAGATAGTTTATTCATAAACTCAAAATTTACTGACACAGGAAAAAAAAAGTATTCTCTTCTAAAAAATAAAAAGTCACTTTACTTAGCTTTTCTCATTTATTCTGTGGAAGTTATTGCTTATTCTAGGAATGAGTAAGTGGTCATTTGGAGACAATATTTTTCTCTTTCTTTTTCCACAAAGAGTTTATGAGAGATTCAAAAAACCAAGACTATTGCCCATATTATGTATGATTGCATGTATGTTTCCTCTTTTTCTTTCTCTTCAGGTTGGCATGCTATCTGCTGTACCGCACTTAGTAATGACAATTATTGTGCCCATCGGAGGGCAGATTGCAGATTTTCTAAGAAGCAAGCAAATTCTTTCAACTACTACAGTAAGAAAGATCATGAATTGTGGGGGTAAGTACATAAGTGATGTGAAGGACATGTTTGGGCTCACGAAATGCTGATCCACATGAGTGAGTAATTTTTATTGTGCATGTCAAATATGCAGCTAAATCTGTGCCTTCATTGTTCATTTATAATCACTTCCCTATCTTCAAATTTTCGTAACTCCTGGTTTTAAATAACTACATGACTAACTTGTCCCTGTGCACCACTGAAACTTAAGGGTGTATTCAATGTTTTTACTATAATGAAAGGCTTCAGTAATCTCTGTCCATGAATTATGACTGTTATCATTATTATTTGAAGATTTTATTTATTCATTTGAGAGAGAGGATGGGGTAGGGGCAGAGGGAGAGAGAGAATCTCAAGCAGACTTCCCACTGAGCGCGGAGAGCAAGGCGATGTGGGGCTTGATCTCGCCACCCTGGAATCAGGACCTGGGCTGAAATCGAGTCTGAGGCTTAACCAGCTGAGCCACCCAACTGCTCCAGTTATTATCACTTTTAAGATAGACTCCCTGAAGAAGTTTGCTAGGTCAGATAAGCATGAACCGTTCTAGCAGTTTTGGCTCATTGGAAAAATTTACAGAAATTTCTGAAGTGTTTCCATGTGTTTGTTTCTGAAGGTTTTGGCATGGAAGCAACACTGCTTCTGGTCGTTGGCTATTCTCACACTAGAGGGGTGGCTATCTCATTCTTGGTACTTGCAGTGGGATTCAGTGGATTTGCTATTTCTGGTAAGATACACGTTTTTAAATTTATAAATGTAACATCCTGATTTTTGCTAGTAATAATACATATATTCTCCTTTCCTCTTTAATATTCTATGGTTGAAAAGTTACTTAATGTATTTCCACTAGAAAATAAAAAGAATACACATTTAGTAATCGTTATTTGGATTTATTACTTCTCATTTTCCTCCTCCTGTTTACTTCTCCCTTCTTCTTCTTCTTCTTCTTCTTCTTCTTCTTCTTCTTCTTCTTTTTCTTTTTAAGAGAACATTTCCCTGTGATTTGGGCATCACATATTAAGTACTGGATAAGAAACCATACTTCATTCCATTCCGATCATATCCCTGAGCTAAATTATCAAAAACTACTTAGTGAGCCCATGCTGTATACCTAGTATCTTCTAAGAAGGGTGGTGAGTGTGGTAGAGAATATTCTACAGTCACCCACTTCCAGGAGGTTCAGGATTCTCTGACTCTAAGCTGACGTATATATTTCAGGTTTCAATGTTAACCACTTGGATATTGCTCCGAGATATGCCAGTATTTTAATGGGCATTTCAAATGGTGTTGGCACGTTGTCAGGAATGGTTTGCCCTATCATTGTTGGTGCAATGACAAAGAATAAGGTAAGATGTAGCTAAAGAAATGTTCAGTTTTAGAAGATTCTCTCTCATGGTAGACAAGAGTTACTGTATTCTGTTTGGCATTCTCTCTGTGGTCCAGCCACCAGACCTCTGAGTAAGGGAGATAATTGAGGCTTACTAGAAAATCTCTAAAAACTCCGAGGAAACCTTCTTTCCCAAACAATAAGCAGTGCACTTTTCAACACCTTTTAATATTTCTTGTATTACTGGCTTGGCAAAACAACAACAGCAAACCTTTTTTTTCTTAGCTTATTAGAATACTCCAGTATTCTAATAAGCTAAGAATACTCTTAGCTTATTAATTAATTAATACTCTTATTATCTTAGCTTATTAATTAATTAATACTCTTAGCTTATTAATTAATTAATACTCTTCTGAGCTTTATTTGGAAACATTAATTCAGACTCTGCAGTTATCAGTGGAAGAATATTATTATCAGCTATTTGTCCTTATATGTAGAACTTCACCATTATTGTTCACCAAAAAGAAATAAAAAAAAGAAATAGGAGGAAAAAATATACATCAATCAATGGAAATTCGAAGAGAGATTATGGGTATTTTAAAAAATTAGCAGACCACAGATATATTTGGAGTTTTATTTCAGAACTTGAGGTTTAAAAAAATTGTTAATTAATGAAGGCCATAGGATTATGGAAAGTTTCTGTCACAGTCTTTGCTTTATATAATCAGAACAGGGTTTTCCCCTAAAGATAGCGTTTTTATGAAAAGCGTCATGGTGGAGCATTCAAAGAAGAGGTTATGCTTTTCAAACATGGGGAGTCTGTTCTCACAGCGCTGCTTTTTGTCACTGCAGTCACGGGAAGAGTGGCAGTATGTTTTCCTGATCGCTGCCCTGGTCCACTACGGCGGAGTTATATTTTATGCAATATTTGCCTCAGGAGAGAAGCAACCCTGGGCAGACCCTGAAGAAACAAGTGAAGAAAAATGTGGATTTATCCATGAAGATGAGCTCGATGAAGAAACAGGGGACATTACTCAAAATTACATAAATTACGGCACCACCAAGTCTTACGGCGCCACAACACAGGCCAATGGAGGTTGGCCCAACGGTTGGGAAAAGAAAGAGGAATTTGTACAAGAAGAAGTACAAGACTCATACACCTACAAGGACCGAGATGATTATTCATAACAAAGCTAATTGCTGGATTTATTTTTAGTGTTTGTGATTCAATTAATTGTGATTGCACAAAAATTTAACATAAAAGTGGTGTACACACGTAAACATATCAACCAGGCAAGTCTTGCTGTAAAAATGAATCAAAACAAACTCATGAAGTTACCATCAAGTGCAATCTGTAGAAGTTGTGAAATGCCATCATTTCCATTCAGGTCATCCATTTTTGCGTTTGTGATTTAAAGGTTGACTGGTCAAAATTGTAGAAGCGAGTAGTTACTCATTGGATTCATGTGAGCTAAAACTCATCACCATTTAATAAAGCACAACTACAACAGTTGGCACATCCCATCCTACAAGGGTTAGGAAGCCAAAGCTACTTGATCATGCAAAATGCACTTATCTATTTGTGACACTGTATTGCAAGATATCATGCGGAAGTCCTGTTAAGAAACCTGAAGATGTCATGTTGGCTGCATCAGGTGGGGGAACGTTTATTGAATATAAATTATGGAGTTGATATATCTCTCAATTAGAGAAGAATATTGTGGGCTAGCAACTAGCAAGGTGTACTAAATAATTATTGTTATTACATAATGTGGAATATTTTGTTGGTTCTGAAAAGAAGTATCTTGCAGTGTTTTATATGAAATGCTTGCACACATGTACTTATATCTGTGAAAGAGAACTTGTCAAGTGAGGGGTATGCTTCATGTTCTTCCATTCATTTACCTAACAGTATAAAACACGTCACGTTTCAACAAAAATCTGACTTTTCATGTAGCATATCACATAACTTTTTTGCAAAAAATATAAAAAATAAATAGACTTTAATGTATTTTTTATTACAACTTTGTACTGGTTGTAACTTGCATTAGAAAAAAAAAGATGCATACACCATAAAGAATCTAATAAGAAATTTACTATGGAGATAGAGCCCTTAAAATGCAATATTAACAACAAAAGAAATAGAAAATGGTTTAGATATTCTTCTTCCTTAATAACAGAATACTATATGAAACTTGTGCCACAGAGCTATATATAATATGAAAAGATAAACTTAATAGAGATATTGTAAGTAGATGATTTTATTATTTAAAGTCCCATTTAAAAGATATTTGTCTTAAATATATAGGACAATAAATTATATTAAAATTATATCTATATATATCTGTATATCTTATACATATCCATACACAAACGCATAATAAACAACGTTCACAAAAAACCAAAAATAGCATACACCTAATGTTGGGTTAGGGGACTGCAATTTCTACTTTCATAGAGTCATAGAATTTTAGATGGGGCAGAGGCATTTTGCTTGTCATTTCTTAATATAATTCAACAGGAATTGCAACATTTGTGTTCCAAGCAATAAGTGCAATGCGTACAATTTCCTGTCTGTATATTATCTTCATTTTGCTTGTGGTAGCTGTCTGGGTGGTTGGAATGATTTTTTTTTCTTTTAAAAGTTAACATCAGATCTCTTTAGAATGTTCTAAATGATAATAATGCATTTCCCAATTCAACGCAAAATATCATCGGTGTATTTAAGTGTCTACTCTGAATATTTGATCTGTTCATTGTATTGTGCTAGTGACTGGAAGCCCTGCTACTGCAAATAGAAAACATAACATTTGTTTTAAAGATGCAAACCATCCTTGACCTTAAGAAAATAAAATCATCCTTTGCTTTGTGTCTCAAAGTGATGTAATGTGATCATAGCTTTTGTTGTGTTGAATGAAAAGATGTGGACTATCATTTTGTTGCTGCAAAAAAAAAAAGAAGTGTTAATAAAATGCTCTATTTATCCTTTTGTAAAAATACAATACATTAATTTGGGTTTGTTTAATATAGTCTGCAGCTTTAATGGGAGTTTAGCTTTTGTGTGCTCCAGTGAAGCCAAAGCTAGGTTCGAGAATAATAACCTTTTTTAGCTACTTGAGATTGAATGGAAGAACATAGCCCTCTTCAGATTGTGTGGGATGTGGTTCCGTAGATAGAGTTTTGCATCAAGAAATAGGTCTCAGAGTCAAACTCCTATTTTTCGATGATAGTCTTCTCATAGCTTGTGTGCTAAGCTTAAAGAAAAATTCAGCAAAAAGTTCAAAAGTTGTCAGGTCAAGGATCCCATGTAATTTAGATTGTACATGTAGGTTGTGCTGGACACTGCCCTACCCATTCTGTGTAGAGTATCTCATATAACTCCACAATGACCCAAAGTAGGTACTCCTTTTAGTCCCAGATGACAAGGGAAGAAACTGAAACTCATGAAGGTTAAATAACTTTCCCAAGCTAAAGGTAACAGCATTATATTATAATGTGCCAGCCAAAGCAGTAAGCAGTGAGCAAGATTTATCAAGGTAGCAGCCAGGGGAATGTCTGTGTCACTGGAAAAGTGATCATTTTGCTCCGATTCCCGATTTTACAGATGTGTAGAAAGGGAGGACCATAATTACACAGCACTGGAGATTCATAGAACTTTACTGCTCAAAAGGACTTATGGGACGATTTAGGTGACACCCCTTATTTAACGAACGAAGACACGAGGCTCGGTAAGAGAAGCTGAGCAGATACAGAGGATACAGAAGATGTTATGGATTTGGAACAAAGTTGTTATGGAAGCTGTGCTTTGTTTTTATTTTTATTTCCTTTTTTAGCCAGGACTAATTTAAGAAGTTAATTGAAGAATATTTATCAGTTCAACCACTACCCTGTATCCACGACTCACATAAGCTCCTAGTGTGTGTGGAGGGTGGTGGGAGGTGAGGGAAATGTATTTTCTCTTCCTGCGATCCTGCACAAAGAAACAGCCAGAGACCCAGCCTAATTCTTACGGAGCCTCACATGCCATTCTTGCATAACTTTGGCAAGAATGGAAGCGTCTTGGATCTAACACTTTATAATTTCCCCAGTTCTATAATGCAAAAGTTTACAGTTCCTGCAAGAGAGTAAAAGAATCATTCTAATGATATCTCCAGATATTACTACTGGCCACCCTCATTTGCTCCTACCTCTCATCTTTTTTTTTTTTTTTTTTTTGCGAGAGAGCGTGTGCAAACAGGGGGAGAGGCAGAAGGTCAGAGAGATCTCAAGCAGGCTCCACCCTCAGTGCAGAGCCCCTCACAGGGTTTGATCTCAGGACCCTGAGATCAAGATCTGAGCCAAAAACAAGAGTCGGAGGCTTAACTGACTAAGCCACTCAGGCATCCCTTCCCTTTCTCCTCACAATCCCCCTTTTCCCTCCTTCTCCTCCCCATCCCAATGCCTATCCCCATCTGCAATGTTATATGTATGAGGTACTTTGTAATTTACAAAATGCTGTCTCAGGCATTATCCATTTCATCTACATATCTGCCTTGTAAACTTGAAATCCACTTATCAATATTAGTAATTCTATTTTCCAAGTAAGGGAACTGAGTGTAAGAGAGTGTAATTAACTTCCCAAAGATTCCCTAGGCAGGATTAGAAGAAGATACAGACTATTTGGCCACAGCAAGAGAGTGATTTATTTTTTTCTTTAAATCACTTTATTACTCTTCTGATTATAAATGTATTACGAGGGAGGGGAGCTTCATTGGGCAAAGAACAGTATTAAAAACAATGAAAATGAAGGTAATTGATCATCTCACTGTTCAGAAATAAGCACCATTTAACATTTCTGGAATCTTTTATAAGTAAAATACACAGAAAACGTTTTGCCATTTTCAAATGTGAAGTCCTACTTGGTCTACTGTTGCAAACTACTTTTGTGTTTAACAATATGGCATGTGTATTTTCCTATTTGAGCAAGACAGTTCCATAGTCTAATATCCTATTACCTGAGCTGTATTTAACCTATGTATCCCGTACCTTATTTATGAAAATTCTATCTATCCTTGCCCCTTTGCCCCTTTAACTTTCTGCTTGCATGGATGATTTGGGGAAATGCAAAATTACATATACACACTTTTAACCTCTATAAACATGATGGATATTTAAGTTACAATCCCTAGCTGATTTTTCCTGTGTTTGTCTACCAAGAGTCCTACCTGCAATCCAACTGGCTTTCCTGGGATTCATTTGCTAATTTACAGATTCACTCAGTACATGTTTATTAAGCACCGACACTGTGCGAGTCACTGTCCATGCAGCGGTGAGAAAATAGCCCCTGCTCTCGTGGGTCCTAAAGTCCAATCTCCTCCCCGAGGTGTCTGCAGCACCCCCAGCTGCCCAGACAGGCCACACAGATATGACTGAGGAGAAGAGGCTTTTCCCTGAGAAAAGGTTTTTCTTAATTGCCAAATCTCCCAAAGGGGGGCTGCCTTCAAGGTGGTGCTCCCCATGGCAATTTTTTTTTTTTTTTAAGTTTCAGGTGAGGAGGCTTTTCTCAGCCTCAGAGCTCCCCACGCAACGGGGAGTCGGGGCCTGGCAGCCAGATCAGCGGCAGCTGCCCCGGTGTCTGAGTCTCCGCAGGACGGGAGATGGATGGGCCGAGCTTCTAAGCTCATTTTCCAGGTCTCCTTCCCATTTCTTTCTGTTTGTGTTCCTCCCCTGGGTTTCTAATGGCCTGTACATTTTCTCTTTCTTTTTTCCCCCCCTTCTTGTACATACTGCCTTGTCCGTCTTAACCACAGATCGTGGCTATGGAGATTTAATTCTTACGGTGCTGATGGAACGAGTGGGGTTGGGTTTTTTTTTATTCTTTTTTTTCTCCATCCTCATACAAGACCTCAAACCTGAATTTTTATTCCGCTGCTGTCAGAAACACTTCATTCGTGAAGGTTTCTCTATGCTCTACAGTCCCTTAAAACGCTCCAGCTTCTCCAAGCCCTCCCATGAATGCGGGCCGGGCCCCTAAAAGCTGCAGAATGCGGACCTGTGACCCGGGGCCTCGTCCAGATTCAGCAGCTCTTAGGGAATGAAAGATTTCATTCCGATTTCACCAGGAGCAAACCAGATGAAGAAACCTCTTCAGTTTTGTTAAATTGCATTTGAGGACATGTTTTACTACTTTGCTCGCTATGCACTAGATACAGATCCTTGCATTTCTAAGCGTTTGAGGAATGCTTTTCCTGATGCATTAATGCACCCTCGGCGTTTGAAACTAAAAGACGAGGGCCCTGCCTGCCATCTCCTTCTTTGTGTCCCTCTCAGAGACGCTGAGGCGATTGCTATTTTTATCTTCGTTCCTCATTTTCATTTAGTGTCTGTTTTTCATTGTTTGTGTAGGTGTTATTACCTTTGATTTTATTTTAAAGGAGGACGTGAGTGAGGGATCTGATAATAATAATAATAATAATAATAATAATAATAATAATAATAGGAATCCGTTATATAGGGCTTATGAAATTCCAAGGTTCTCAGGGTTTCATATATAAACCTACAACTCATTTAATCTTCAAAATAACCCTTTGTGGGCCGCCTGGGTGGCTCAGTCGGTTGAGCGACCGACTCTTGATTTCGGCTCAGGTCTTGATCTCAGGGTCCTGAGGTCAAGTCCCACATAGGGGCTCCGCCTGGAGTCTGCTTGAGATTCTCTCTCTGCTTCTCCCTCTGCTCATGCGAGTGCTCTCTCTCTCTCTCTCTTTCTCTCTCTCTCTCAAATAAATAAGTAAATAAAATCTTTAAAAATAAATTCTTCAAAATAACCCTTTGTGGTAGATACTACAGTTAACTCCATTTTGTAAAAGAGAGGAAGCTGGGGGCGCCTGGGCGGCTCAGTCATTAAGCGTCTGCCTTCGGCTCGGGGCGTGATCCCAGGATCGTGGGACGGAGCCCTGTGTCAGGCTCCTCCGCTGGGAGCCTGCTTCTTCCTCTCCCACTCCCCCTGCTTGTGTTCCCTCTCTCACTGGCTGTCTCTCTGTCAAATAAATAAATAAAATATTTTTAAAAAAATAAAAGAGAGGAAGCAGGCGCAGAGAAGTGAAGTTACTTATCCAGGGTCCTACAACTAACGGGGCGAAGTTAGAACGTGAACGTAAGTCACCCGGCTCTAGGTCCTGTACTCATCATCACTACAGTTGACTGCCTCGAAATAGCTGTATGACTTTGCAAAGTAACTTAATTTCTCTGAAGCTCTGTTTTTTTTTTTGTATGCTTTTCAAAAAAAATTAATTTTTTCTGAACTTTTTTTTTTTTTTTTTTTTTTTTTTTTTTTTACCAATAATCTGGCACTCTAATACCTAATTTGTAGCTGGGATTGTGATTAAATAAAATAACAGATAAAGTGCATAGCACAGCAACTTACGTGTTAGTATTTAACAAGGGTCATTTTGCTTGCACCTTTCCCCATTGTGCTAAGGAAATACAAGGTATTGACTCTTCAAGAGTGACCTCAATGTCAGATTCATCACAATGGATCATTTTGGAACCTATTTTCAGGTATTTTTATCTTTACCAAAATTTTTATCTTTACCAAAATTATCTTTACTCCTGGTGATTACCGAAATTATTTTTCTATGTAGAGCTTATAGAGTTTATGCGACAGAAAACAAGGCAGAATAATCAGCACTGTAGAATGCTATTCATGTGAAATATATATTTATCAGAGGATATGCTGTATAGTAAAAAGATAAAGACATGGACAGGAAGGAAACACACAAAAGTATTCATAGGGGTTGTAGCTGGAAAGGAAGAAAGAGAATAGATTTAGGAAAAGCCTAAGAGAAACTTCAAATTTGTCATTTTTTAATTTTGAAAGATGAGCTGAAGCAAATATGATATAATACCAATATTTATTTATTCTGGGAATTTATGTATGGCTTTTTATTATGGTTTTCAGACAATTTTCTGTATTGTAAAATATAAAAGCAAACCAGATAAGATATGTTCCCTAGAGAGCACAAGTCTTATTTCTCTCCAGTTTTCTTTTTTCTTTTTTCTTTTTTTTAATCTCTGGGCTGCCAATGAAGATATTGTCATGATTTTCTAGAGCATTTGACAGTTTTCAAAAGCCATAGCATTTAATGCAACAGCTCTGGGAGAATGTTTTTATTTTATAAAGTCAAGATAAAGGTAGAATTATACACATTTATGAACAGGTTTATGAATCCAAATGGAGTTCTTGGGCACAAAGCCAACAAAAGAGTGCATGAGAATAAATGTCACAGATGAAAGCCTTCTTTCTGACAGATCTCATCAGTCTATTGGACTGCTTCTCAAAGATTAAAAAAGAGGTTTCAAGAGCATACCTATCTCCTTGAATGCAGGGTGGAAATTAGTATATCACCATTAATCTAAAGGCATATTCATTCTCAATTCCAGTTGCAATGGGATAGTAGAAAAATCAGAATTATGTGGATTGAATCCCTAAATCTGCCACAGCCTCTTTTCATAACCCAAGGCAAGTCATCTCAGCTCTTTGGGCTTCAGCTTCTCCATCTGGAAAATAAAGGAGTTCGTTCGTCTCAATAGTTTCTTAAGATCCTCCGGGCTCTGAGGCTCTGAAGTTCTCTGACTTTATTCCCACTGACAAATAGCTGAGTTCCTCAAGTCAATTTAAGATTGTAATTGTTCTCAGAATTCCATTAAATATAAAACTAAATTTTTATTTTCTTGGTTTTTTAAAAAGATTTTATTTATTTATTTGAAAGAGAGAGAGAGAGTGAGTGGAGAAAGTGAGCGGGGGGGGGAGGGGCAGCGAGAGAGGGAGAAGCAGACTCCCCGCTGAGCAGGGAGCCTGAAGATGAGGGGCTCCATCCCGGGACCCCAGGATCATGACTGCAGCCCCCAGTATCATGACCCGAGCCGAAGGCAGACACCCAACCAACCCAGCCACCCAGGTGCCCCTAAATTTTTACTTTCTGCCTACACTCCTACTGACATTTTAAAAATCTTGATAGTCATTGGAGGTTCGCTTCATCCTGGTGGGCTGCTTTCTGTGATGCTACCGTCTTCCTGACCCTTTTAGGGAACACCTTACACATTCTTACAAAACTTTGGATTTGAGGATTTTATGGAATCCCTTTATTAAATAAATGTCCTGCAGTGAGTTGAGATACTTGTGTGAAAAACACAAGTCCAAGTTTTAATAACAGGTCACACTCAACTTTTGTTGGTTTGATGGGATATGTTACAGAGTTCTGGCACAGGGAAGGAAGAAAATACATGCTCGAAACCCCTTCATTGTATAGATGGGGAAGTGGCAGCTAGAAACGTGAAGTGACTGGTCAAATTCTCCCCAGCTAGTTAATAGCAGAAGGGTAATGTTAGCTTACATCTTGGGATTCACAACAGAGCTTTTGAAGTAATTCACTCTTTCATTCAGTCTTTTAATTCACTCTTTCATTCAGTAAGTTAGCCCGTTTGTCGAGGAAATATTTATCAAGAATGTATTATGTGGCAGGTACTAGGAGTATGGTGGGGAAAAGAGCTAAATGGATTCTGCCTTCGTAGAACTCTTAATACATGGAGGTGACAGATAGTAAAGAATGAACAGAAAAATTACTTATGGTTGTGATAGGTGCTATGGAAGAGATGTATAGGTATTTTGAGAAGTTCAAATGGATGGAGGAAAATTTTCTCAGGGGTGTTACATAAAATGTGAGACCTCAAAGGTGAGTATGAGTAGCCTGCAGAGCATGACAATAATGTTTCAGAAAGAGAAAATTGTATGTGCAAAGACCCTGGGGTGGAAAGAGCTTGGTAATTATTTTAGTATTTTAGTGTTAACACTGCCTAGACGTTAGTGAGTATGCACACAGAAAAAGCAAGATTTATTTAATATGCGGAAATGCTAATCAGCTGAGCTTAATTCTAGCATACAGAAACATTTTTTCCAGGAGTTGCAATATTTGCCCATTCATTACTTCATTCAACATCTACTAAGATAAATGCAGGCCTTTTACTATACTACAGAGATTAAAAAAATAAATTAGGCATAGTCTTTGTTCTTGAGAAGTTCATGGTTTAGAAGAGAAGACAAATAGAAATAGAATAGCTATAGAAAGAATGTCATCGAAGTAAAAAAAAAAGAACGAAAGACCTTCACGTGTATAGAATCTCTCATTTGGGCAGCAAATTCTGCATATCAACAGATATTCACAATCATTCCTAACATAAGTATACCACTGTACGGTGTCACTTTTACATGTGATTTATCACAATTTGCAATTAGGCATTTATTTGTTTGTTTATAACTTTAATATTAACTATTTTTTTCCACTAAACTGTAAATGCTGTGAGGCATATCTTTTGCTCTCCATATTATCTCCAAGGCCTAACATAGATTAGGAACTCAACAAATAATTAATGGGAGAATGCATGGTCATAGTTGATATGCAAGCAGAATGATACTATCTTCCTCATTAAATTAATTCTTCTTGTCAGAAGGAAAGTCAGAGACAGAGAAGACATTGAACTAGACTTTGAAAGCGGAATAAATGTTTGTCCACCTTATAAGTGGAGGAAAGGCATAGAGGCAGAGGCCACATCCCTGGCAGATCATGGAGGTGTAGCTACCGTGATGTGTTTGGAGGAGTGAGCAGGTGAAGCGGATGGACTACCATGTGTGCTTAGGAACAGGTATGAGGCTGGATGGGATGACTAGGCTGGCTGTGCCGGGCCTTAGATGGCCTGTTTAGATGCTGTTATATTTAAAGGAACTTCAGTGGAGCCTAAGATGAGCATTTCTGTCTCATAGGTTGTTGCACAGGAGTGGGGAGGGATTGGAAGCAGATTCTGTACAAGAGTGCCAAGGCAGGCATGGTGTGGGGGAAGATGATGTACTCTGGGAATCATAGTGTCTTTCCAGATGTTAAGATAAAAGCTTGGCTTTTCATTCATTTCATATCCACCTACTCACAACTCAAGCCCGAGAGCAGGATGTGGATAATCAAAATATATTGACAAATATGTGATTCATGCTTTCGGCACCTTGCAGAAGGAGTCCAAGGCAGAGCGAGCCACTTGTCCCTGGCTTTCACAACTCTAGACAGAAAGAACCAGGCACAATATTTATGAAATAATACTTTTTCTCTTTCTTTTCTTTCAAAATCCTGTCTAAAACTCAAGGTTATCCACAAGGACAAGACAACGTGTCTCAATTTTGGTTGTTTTCTCTCTCGTATCTCGGAGCATGTTTGTTCCAGAAGTAACCCTAAATTGGTTTCTTTCCTCAAGGAAGTTGATGCACTCCCCTCGGAGAGCAATAGGCTCATCCAAATGGTAGATTCAAGTTAAGCTTTGACCATACTCCATCATTTTTTGTGCTTTTTTAAAAAGTTGTGTTTATTTAAATTTTTTTTTTCGTGAAGAACATGGTTCTTTATGACATGCCTGGAAATAAAATAAAATCTTGAAGTATCACCAGAGGACTTGTAAGGTCAAAATTGTACTTCTTCATCAGTAATGGCGGACATTATAGTTGCCTGCTTTAAGGGTTTATTTTTAAAAACATAGAAAGGGATGGGTGATCCAAAATCCCCCCTTGCAAGGAGTTGACAA
Organism: Ursus maritimus; assembly: GCF_017311325.1. Lineage (NCBI taxonomy): Eukaryota > Metazoa > Chordata > Mammalia > Carnivora > Ursidae > Ursus > Ursus maritimus. Next base: position 10,239,401 of record NW_024424786.1, read on the forward strand.
ATTCAATGTTGAAATTGGCCTCACATCATACTGAGAAAGGGACAGGCAGGGCTAGGTAAGGGGCTCCATGATCAGGCTCACAGAAATCCCCAAAATGCAGAGGTGTAAGGAAACCAGAGATAAGGGAACACACCTGATCCCCCTGCCCTAGGCGTCTGAGGGGCGAATCTTATTTATGATAGCCTCCTGCGGTCAACAGAAAATAAACAGACCCTAAAAGGAAGTAAGCCATTAAAGATGTTATCACTAGCCCTGCTTACACAAAGATGCCGTCAAGTAGAGAAGTCAAAAAGATTTAAGTTTCCTGGTTAACTTTCTATAAAAGAACAACCCTAACGGCCCTCAGTGGCAACCCTGTCAGGACCTGTCTCACTTCTGAGAGCTTTTTCTGTATCCTTGCTTAATAAACTTCCATCACTTTACTCACTCTCCCTTGTCTGAGAGATTCTTCGACTCCGTGAGACAAGAACCTCGTTTTCCTGCATCAATACCTCCAACTATTTATGAGCAAATCCCTTTATTTCTCTGAGCTTAGTGTCCTCATCTTCAAAATGGGCATAAAATGCATAGCTCACTAAATCGTGGTAAAAATTAAGTCAGATGACTTGGTTTGTGAACTGTGTAAATCTCTATACAGGGCTAAAAAATGCAGGGATTTCAAGCTTCTCCATTTGGGTGAAGGTAGCAGTTCTGCAAAAGGGTCTCAGTAAAAAGGAAGTATTTAACTTGATGTAAATATATTAGACCATTGGTAACTATGAATATTTTATGATAGTACAGATTTCCAAAATGCCTTCTGTTATTCTCCCTAATTTGATCCTCACTCCAATGCTGTGAGATAAAATGGAGGAGTCATTATTCTCATTCTTTTCCAAATAAAAAAGAAAATCAAGACTCAGAGGTAGTCTTTGATTTGTCCAATTTGGGACTGGAACCCAGAACTAGTAGGACATTCTTCGGTGGGGGTGGGGAGCAGCATGACTGCATGAAGACCCTGTGTGGGGAGAGGAGAAAGGGACACTGAAAAGAAAGGAATGGTCCTGGAAGCCTGGTACGTCATGCTCTGTGTTGCTCACTGACAACAAGTTACTTTTATTTTCACATAACCCTTATTTATTATTGTCTTATTACTTGTACTCCCCAGCAAAGGTACTGAAGGAAGCAATTACGTTTTATTCCTCTTCATGTTTTCCCATGGTACCCAAACTATGCCTCTCACCTAATACAGAATCAAGTGGAGGGAAACTCAAAACACCTCTGCATTAGTTTCCTAGGGCTGTCGTAAGAAATTATCACAAGCTGGGTAGCTTAGAACAACAGAAGTTGATTGTCACACAGTTCTGGAGGGCAGAAATCTGAAATCAAGGTGTCGGCAGGGTCAAGCTCTTGGTAGAGGTCCTAGTGAATGATTCTACTCCAGGCCTCTCTTCTAGTTTTGGTTAGTTCCTTGGCTTATGACAGTATAACTCCAAACTTTGCATGGCATTCTTCTCCCTATGTGCCCATCTGTCTCTTCACATGACATTTGTTTTAAAAAGATAGCAGTCATATTGAATTAGAGACCCACCCTAGTTCACTACGACATTATCTTCACTCAACTGCAAAGACCTTACTGACAAATAAGGTTACATTCTGAAGTCCTGGGGGGTAGGACTTCAACATATAAATCTGGGAGGGGGCATAATTCAAGCCATATCCACCTTCCTCTTGGCTCAACAGAACCTAAAAATCTCTCAGTTTATCAGAGCTTGTTCAATTGGGGACCACAAAGCAGCTATTTAACAATCTTTCCGTTTCTTCCGTTTAGTATGGGTAATAAAAGTCTTGCAAAGTGTTCTAACACTTGGCTTACTGTGGGCATTGGTTGCCTAGAATTCTCTCCAAGATGTGTGGGAATGTGATTGTCTGACATGGTCAGAGGTGGGAGAGTAAAGATGCATTCTGGACAGCGAGGAAGACATCACAGACACACTACATGGCCCTTCTGCTGACAAGGAGTCAGTACAATAAGACATGCTGTCGATCCCTTCAAGAATCAGATGGCAGAAGTCCTAGATCAAAGAGCAAGAAATAAAATGAGCACTGGAGACAAGGGCATAAAACAAGTGTACTTGGCTGTGTGACTGGTATCCCAAATCACTCAAGAGTCTGATTTTTTCCACTTGGCAGTTCATCTTCATCTATGCTTAACATTACTCAGAAAATTAAGTGGATCTATTCAATGCGATGGCAACATCAGTGACTGCAGAAGGTAGAGCTATTATTTGGAGTAAGTATTCTGAAGTCAACTGTATATATCTCAAGGTGAGATCTGCAGAGTATGTGAAATTGAAAAGTTGCCTGAAAATCAAATAAAACCAGAATCCCTCTAGGTCACTCTGCTTCTGGGTCCTAATGAGATCACATAACAGTTAAACCTGTGGTCTGCTCCTGGATTGATGTCCAACTTTCCTTTTTGGGGAGTTTCCTCTGGGTGGCCCTTATCTATGAGTCACTGACTGGGCTTCTGTTGAATTTGGTGCCAGAGGACTGAGCCACCATGAGTTGCTGCAATGTTACTCTGAGAGCTTCCAGCAGGGACTCCTCCAATTACTACTGTGCCAGCCCGAGGGGCTATTGCTCTCTCAACTGTGGCCTGCCCTTTGCCAGTGACTTAGAAAGAGGGAGATTTGATGGGACACCATTCCTTTCAGTCGCCTGACATCAGGGTATATTGTTGGCACAGAGTTCCGTCTGGGTTTCAGCCCCAGTGTTCCTCTCTACCCAGACCCATTGTCCCTTTACTACTCTAGTCTTTCCCTTAGTTACAACACAGCTCAAGACAAGCTGAAGATTCTACAAAGGTTAATCAAAGAAAAGATCCAGGATTATAGAAGAAGATTTTCAACTGATCACTACTTGGGATTACTATTCAAAGCCTACAGGGTTCAAGCATAATATACAAAAGAAGGAGAAAGGCTAATGGGGATGGGGTAATGCAAAAAATTCACACCCAGTTGAAAGGGGACAGCAGTTCCTCAGTTCCAGCTGATTGTGGCCAGTGGAAATGATGCCACCTTTTTCTGAGAGGCAGAGAATCGAGATATTTATGTGTCATCACAGAATTATTTTTTTTTTAAATACTGGCAAACATAATTGCAAATTAACAAATAATGTAAGCTAAACAGAATGTCTCCAGGCCAATTTGGCCCTTAGGCTCTCACTTGGAAGTCTCTGGGCTGGCAGTTTAGAGGCTACGTGACTTGGGAATTCCTCAAGCTTCTCTTATAGGATGTTTCACTCATTACAGGCCTGACTTCCTAGCAAGATCTAGGAATAACTCCCTGCCATGCTCTTAGCCTATGTCCCAGTGGCATACATTATCTTTCCCCCTCACATGCTGCTGTGCTTGAAAACACCTGCCCACCTCAGAGGCCAGCCTTAAGAGTACAGACAAAAAAAGCATTTTCCTCCTCATCCATGAAAGTCTACGTGCCATTCATTCAACCAATATTGACTATGTGACCACGCATAGGCAGGTACTGTTCCAAGCATATGTATGTTTGTTGCGGAGTTTATTACATGTCTAGGAGACAGATTTTTAAGAGTAAATAAATAAGTAAATAAATAAGCAAATAAATCAGATAATTTCAGAATGGTACGTGTTAGGGAAAAATAAAAGAGAGTAATGGGATAGAGAATGGTGGGAGGGCGGAGTTCTACCTTACACTTGGTTGTCAAGAAAGCCTCTCTGAGGAGGAAACTTACACAGAATTTCTTAAAAACAGAGCTGAAATGTGGATTCCTGAGTGATTTATTGAATGTATGTTCTTAGGAGAAGGGGAACTAGGGGGAAAAGAGTCCAGGGAAAGAAAGCAAAGCATGGATGTGGTCTCAGACGTGGGGCACTTAAGCCTGGTCCTACCAAGAGCTCTAGAACATGAATTACACCACACAACTGGTACCACCTTGAAGCATGAGGGTTGGCCTTTTGTATTTCCGTGTCTGTCAGTCACTGGCTTCATTCCTCCCCCTGGTGAGGGGAGCATAACCTCTTAAGCTATGGGGCTGAGGGCAATTTTTTGGAAAAGGTGGCAGGTGTGAGCTGTTAATAGCCAATACACCAGCATAGCAAAGGGGCTATGGGGAGGCACCTGCCATATTCACTATCGGAAGTGATATTTGAGCTTGGCTCTGGAAGTAAGAAGCATGCATTTATGCAAATATCCAGAGGAAGAGTACTTCGAGCTGAAGGTAGGGCTTACGGGAACAAGCTTGGACAATGATTCTGGGGCTAAGAAGGAATGTGGAGCATGGGGTGAAATGTAGTTGGAGGAGTAGATGGTGTAAGTCAAGTAGTGCATGACATGATTTTGACTACAAGATTCCATTCTAGTCTGTTCCAGTCAATAACGAAACATAAGTTTTTATTTTTCCACAGTTAAGGAAAACTGTCTTTTCTTACTGGTTATAAATGAGTACGCTTTTAACCCTAGATGTGGCTGGAAGCTATCTTGTAACCATAAAAGCAGAGCTATGGAGGAAGCTCTTGGAGAAGGGCAGAGCTGAAAGAACTTAATGGAGCCAGAGCCTGGACTAAGCTCTGCCTGAACCCATCCTGTGCTACCTCTGAACTTTTCACATTTGTATAAGCCATAAATCCCTTATTGATTTATTTACTTGTTTATTTATTTACTTAGAGAGTGGGGGAGGAGGGGCAGAGGGACAGGGAGAGAAAGAATCCCAAACTCCCCGTGAGTGCAGAACTGGACGCAGGGCTCAATCTCACAACCCCAAGATCATGACCTGAGCCAAAATCAAGATTTGGATGCTTAACCAACTGAGCCATCCAGGCGCCCCCACAAATCCCTTTTATTTTTTAAGCCAGATGTTAGAAACGCTATCTAAGGCCTTCTAGTTGATGCAGAATTTGGAAGAGAGAAGTATTTCAGGAAGGAAGGGGTGATGACAGTGTCAAATGCTATTATTTATTATTTAAAAGAGGACAGAAATTAATGCTTAGATTTTACAACATGGAAATCATTGGTGATGTTGACAAATGTTGTTCTCTTGTGACAGAACAGTCCAAAGGAAGAATGTGTAACCCCGTAAGATATTTGGAGCATGTTGCTCTAAATCCGTACTTGGAAATTAAATCTTCTCTAAAGGAAGCATCACATTAAGAGTTGTAGCTATGGCCATCATTCACAAACATTCATAACAGCACATCAAGCAGTTTAGCACCTTAATTCCACAGCTTCTGAGACACCTTTATTTTTTATCATAATTTTACAAAGCACTTGCATAAGTAAATGACCCATTTGTATGGTTTTCCAAGAACCGAGAAGTGTTCTACCACAAAGGTATAAATTCCCACCTCTTGTGTAATCAAAAAGTAATATGACAATTTCATCATCAAGGTTTAAACAATCTAAAGGTAATATCAGCGAGATTTCAAGTGTAAGCTATCACCTGTTCCCCTTCATCTGGTAATCTATGTAAGAAGAAAGCCCTTCCAGAGCCCATGACCCAGGAATGTATCTAAGCATTGAGATGATGGAAAGGGAGAATCCATTCTGCCTTTCCACAACTTTCTCTGGGGAACCATTGCTTTTCACTGGACAACTGGTAGCTGATCTTCTTGCCAAGTCCACAGTCAACCTTGGCTCAGAATGAGCTGGATCACCCTATTAAACGTTTTTTATAACCTGAGACAGAAAGCCTAATCAGTTCCCAAAAATATACAAAGTGGCTCTGTTGACACTTTAGGAATATGTCTGTGTTTTAACTGGTGAAACTTAGCTGGCTGTACCTACAAGGGTACCATGGCAGAAGATCAATAATCTTGGATTTAACTACTGAATGAACTTTGAGAACCAACTGAATTAACATTGAGAACTACTGAATCAACTTTTATCTTCTCTATGACAGACTTGATCCAATATTCCTCCTCTTTTGCTTAACTCTTTCAGTTTACTGAGTTGCTAAGTAAGAATGCTTTTATTTTTAAAAATTTATTCATTTTTGATATGCTGTTTCCTAGATGCTGCTTTGTTTTCTTTTTCTGGGATGGTATCTCTTTGAATTGATGAAAACTGAATTGCTCCCTGCTTGTTTCCATAGTTATTATTAGTTGGGACTCTTTGTTGAAAGAGACAGAAGCCTAACCCAAATTGTTCTGTATTTCTCTGCTTTGCTTTCTTCTAAGATTCAGCCTCTCTCACACAGACTCTCTTTTGCTTGAAATAACTAGAGAGGAAAACATGATGTTTTAATTAACCAGATATAGGTTTTATCCCTGACTCCTAGGTGGAGTCAGTTTCATTTAAAGCTGATGATTTGAGAATGGTGGAGGAGATGATCTCCCAAATTAAATAGGAAGCAATTAATTGAACCAAAAAAAGGTGAGTGGTTGGCAGATTCCAAATATCCTTTCTACTTCCCATTCTTCCACCTGCATAACGGCTTTCGGAGCTAAACTGTTTCTGAGGCCTCGGATTTAGAGTAGAAAATTTCTCACTGACACTATGGTGAGATGTTGAAGGAAGACTAGAGATCAGGACCAAGAAGTGGATAGAAAGAGGAAATGGAAAATTAAAGAGATAGTTCCACAAACAGAAATGAAAGCTATAGTTAGCAATTCGAGAACCAGGGATATGAGTATCAGAGTAGGCAGGAACTATCTATGCATCATTTAAAGTCACATTTTCTGAGGATATTTACTCACATGGGAATATACTATGTTGTAGAGAGAGAGAGCAGGTGCTCATCAAAAGTGACCTTTCCTTCCAGCTAAATTGCACTTCCCAGTCTCTTGCATTTAGATGCTCTTAAACATCTGATTTTTAGTCAATAGAAGGTAGGCAGAAGCTGAGACCTGAAATCTGTGAGAGCCTTCATGCCTCCATGCTAACTCTTATCTCCCTGCCAGATCCAGCCAATGCACTATAGGACTTTGAAGCTCCTAATGATGGCATAGCCACTAAATAGAAAAGCTGGGTCTATGAATGATTAAATGGAGTAAATGTCCCAAGTGAACCAATTCAGCTATTACTTAAGTAAGAGATACATACACCTTTGTTATGTTAAGCACCGCAACTGGAGTTGTTATAGCAATTGGCATACCCTGATGAATACACATAATATAGAGTTCAGTTAGTTTTTAAATGTGAAAATTTAAATGTGAAATTTAAATTCAGTAGTTTTTATTTTTTTATTTTTTTTATTTTTCAAAGATTTTGTGTATTTATTTGTCAGAGAGAGAGAGAGCACAAGCATGGGGAATGGGAGGCAGGAGAAGCAGACTCCCTGTTGAGCAAGGAGCCCGATGCAGGACCCAATCCCAGGACCCCAGGATCATGATCTGAGCCAATGGCAGATACTTAACCAACTGAGACACCCAGGTGTCCCTCAGTTAGTTTTTAAATGTGGAATTTATTTTGAAAAATAATAGAAACAAAATAGGAAAATATAAACCAAAATACTAAATGTTTAGTGGAACAGTAAACTCTGGGTACTGGGCTTACTGACAATTTTAAATAATCTTTCTGAGATTCAAGACAACTTTTAAAAATAAAAACGAACTAATGTTACTACTGTAGACAAAAGTTTTAAGAAAGGCTAAATGGGAAGGGTGTTGGGAAATGTTAAAACTTTCTGCTCTTTTTTATTGGTTTGATTTTGTGTGCTATCCAGAATATGGAGCATGAATAGGTTGATTGACTTTAAAAGGCTAGGAATGGTCCAGATGAATACTTCCAAAGAATCTCCAGCTGCACACTCAGGAAACTTTGATACCTGTCAGACGCTCTTCCAGTAGGTCTATGAAAATAAAGAAACATGATTTCCTGCATATGACGCCCACTATAGTGGGTACATTGGAATGAAGAAAATCTTGTTAGCCACACATTTGGTTGATGGCAACTCCAAAACCCACATTTTAAGCAATTAAAAACCAGCAGCCTGATCAACAGTAGAAATCCTGGTGTGTGAAGTGACCAAAGCAATGAAAAATGATGTGGGACATGAGTAGAGTACAGTAGTTAGAATGCAGGCTTGCTTGTTGTAAGAAAAAGACTCTAAAACAGTGGCTTGAATGGTTTAAGCAAGTTCAAAGTTTATTTCTCTCTGATCTCTGAGAAAGGAGTCCAAGGCTAGTAGGATGACATGACAGTACTGAGGAGCGAGGTCTGTTCATTTTGTTGCTCTTCAGTCTCAAGAGTGGTGCCTAATATGCATGTTCATGGATGGACCTCCTCTACTTTTATATGCCAGTGGACAGGAAGAGGCATGATCCGGAAGTTAAACACATGTCTCCGATCTATTTCCATTGGCCCAAACCTAATCACATGGCCATGCATATCTGCAAGGGAGGCTAGAAAATGTAGTCTTTATCTGGGTGACCACATATGCAGCTAAAATTTCTCTTATTAAAAAAAAGGGGGAAGAATGGGTATTAGTAGTTTAATAGCATTAGACAAAATACAAAAAAGATACTGGGCAATTAGAGAAGAGAAAGAACCAGAAAGAATCAGATAGGACCAGAACTAACAGTACTAGAAAAGGAAGAAATCTTAAAATTAATCCAGACTGTGTATTATTTAGTTTATTGGATATAGTTATGTTAAAATTGCCTTTCTTGATTAAAAAAAATTCTTGAGGTGGATTTGATGATTTTGAAAGTGTTGAGTGAGTGAAGGAACTCTTCGGAATATTGCTCTACCTTGATCAACGGAGTTGGTTGGACCAAGTTGACTCTTGTTATGAATATTAGACATGTCATCTCTAGGCAAAAAGAACTTTGGACAGATGCAGGAGCTGATTTGCCTGTGGTCAAAGTGTCTGAAAGAAAAGTCCTTAGCTATCAGATTCAGAGAAACAAAGACATGGTACAAAATGTAGTCAGGAAAGGGAAAGACCCCAAGGCTAAGACTGCTGCTTGCCAGCCTTCTTACTTAAAGCCTCACATCCTGATAATGCAGTCCCTCCCAGGTAAAACCTTGTCTGGTAAGGGGCAGATAGGACTTAACGTAGGGGATTCAGACTCTTTTCAGGCAGAATCTTTTCTTAGACTCTAAGAAAGCCTTCTTTGGAGGGACTGCGCTTTGGACCTGCCCTTTTTATAGGGCATTTATAGGAAATAGATTACTTTCCTCCTTACATTCATCAACCCTGACTATCCCCCACTGATCCAAATGTCTTCCCGCAGGGTCTGCTATTTCCCTTTGCTACAAATCCCCACTCCTCTCCCTTACCATTTCTCCCCTTTTCCACTTATAATTTATCTTAGTGTGACCTTTTGATAAGCTTAAAACCCACAGCAATATGTGCTCTTCAAATGCTAGAGAGGAGCATATATTTAAAAGAAAGGTTTGATTAAGACAGACAGTTTAAAGTTCAGCCATTATTCAACCCCCCTTGATGTGGATAGTATCACCTATGAAATCATGATCAAGAGAAATTTCACAATTAGTCTTTTAGCTCTTTGTTGCAAAAACAACTGGAATAAAGACAAGAAATCCAGGCCCCGCTGGAAAAGAGAATATTTCCTGGCTAAGAGTTTCCACATATTTTTCATTAGGATGAGCTGGTAATTGATACTAGAATATATGTATTAAACATACATGCACCGGACACCTTCTAAAAGCCGCAACACAATGCAGAACTTCCGTGTACCATCTCTCATGTTAAGTAGACCCGTGCTCCTTTCCTAACTCAGCCACTTCAAAGCTGTGTATCTTAAACAGAAGCCCTCTTAGGTGTCTCAGAAACCTCATTCATCAGACAGGGATAATCTGGGTACTCACATGATAGTGGTTGTGCAAATGGAATGTGAGAGAACTCACTAAAGATTTAGAGCAGGGCTTGGTATATAGTAAGTACTCAATAAACAAAGTATTAGCCTGCATAGAATTCTGTGGTCGATGTTTTATAAAAATATTTTTATCACTGCAACACACTACATTACAAATTACTTATTTGTTTTCTATCTCCCTTTACTGACCACAGCTCCACGTGAACAAGCTATTTTCTGTTTAGTTTTTGGATATATCCCTAGTGCTTAGAACAATACCTAAAACATAGTTGGTGCTCAATTAGCATTTAATGGATGATGAATATGTCTCTCTTTACTCATGTGACCAACTGTTGTTTATTTATGACCTCATTCAATCAACAGTTACCTATGAGCTTAATTTGTACAGCATACCATGCTGTGTTCTGAATTATCATGCCCTTAGTTGACCATGTCTCTTTCTATTTTCCCATCTTCTGTGATCAATATTCATATAATGCTCATCCAATTTGATTTCACAGCGCAGTTTTTGGTGTTGACTTAGTGTATTAAAGATGCCATAATAGTCTGCTTGTCAGCACTTCTTTTATTAAAATTTATCTCAACTTCAGGACCTTTAGAAAGAGGGCACTTGAGTAGCCATATTTGAACCATTTGACTTTACCTCACTGGACAAAATTAAATGGACCAGAGTAGATACCTTGCCTAGGGGAAATCCAAACAGAGAACTCATTCTCTCCATCTTTGTCTTTTTATTTCCTTGTCTCCCTTTCTTTCTCTCACTCCTGAATTTAAAGAGGTTTTGTCATTTAAATGGTGATAGGCACTAACATTAACATGTCACTGAGACTTATGGCTACAGTTTTTGCCATTGTTAACAGAGCCCCAAAAGATACACACACACACACACACACACACACACACACACACACACACACACAACAAGAGCCTGACAGAAGGAGCAGTTCCTTAAAGAAGATAAAGTAGCAGATGTGCAGAAAGAATCCGAGACCACAGAGTAAGGGGGCCCAATAGGAGATGGAGAGTGTGTTAAATGATCTGACCACATTTTTAGAGATTGGTTGTTGGCAGCTTTCAAGCACCCTCATTCCTCTTCTGCTCCATGTCTCAGCAAGCTGCTAAGAAAGCCCTGCCACTCCCTCCCTTGGCACTGGTGGCAAGTCCAAACCATGCAAGACCCTGTTTGAGAATCCTCACTCCGGCCCCTCCCCCTAACTACAATAAATCCCAAAGCCAATTGCTCATCATGTCACTGGGACAGAAATGGTGCAGCCCTCCTGGGGAAACATGGTAGAGTCATTCCTTTTGGTTGTCAGAGTTGCTGTTAATTTTGTCTGCAATTGCCAGCAAAGTGCAGGAAGATGTATGAGAATGAATTATTGATTTTCACTTGCATTCTGGTTGGAGCAGGTTTGCAGCTTATTTCCAAGTAACTCTTTTCATCTTCATGGCAATAAATACAAACATCAATTTAATTTATCTCTTTTAGTTAGCACCTTTTGTGATAAATTGTATTTGTAAAACAACTCACTTTTTCCTTATTATAATCAGCAAATGAAGAGCTACAGCTGAACAGATTGTTCCATCACACCAAAATTCAGAAATAGCAACTTGCAGTTAAAAAAAAAAAAATTCGTGGAAGGTGAACGTAGTTCATTGAGGGTTTTAAATACAATAAAACTTACAGGCTTGAGAACCAAAAAGCTTCCTATGGAAAATAGTTTTGTCAGTGACTGAGGAATTGAGTCCTTTACTCAAACTCGATCCCCCACCTTATGAGAGCTTTGGTTAATTGTGTTAACCCTGTGCTTCTGTGCTTCTGTGCTTCTGTGACTTCTGTTCCCATATTCCCCATCCTGCACCGAGAAAGTCGAAGTCTCGCATGTTCCCCAGCCAAGCTGCACCACTCTGAAAGCACTCACACTATGTATCTTTTTGTTTGCTGTGTCCTGTGTAGTGCTGAAAAGCTCTTGTCCCCTTCCTTCCATTTGCTTAGGAGACAATGCTTTCAAAGAACAACTTGGATGGCTATTGGACACAAAGTAGGCCCCTCACTGCTTAGCAGCTGTTTGAAACCTTCTGGTCCCAACCTGCGTGAGGATTTGATCTTTCAGCATTTTGTTTAATGAGGATTGTGACAGGCTCACAGCTACAGAACAGTTCACCTGGCCAAAATAGGCACAATTTCTCAGAAGTCCTAATAATTCAAAACCGTTTCAGTACTGTCTCTACAAAAAGGCATGCTGTCTTCTCTATCAAGCTGAGAAATGAGGCTCACCAAGTGAAATAAAAAAAAAAAATCTCATATCTGATAGCTCATTTTGCTTCAATTCCAACTGGTCTTCCTTCACTTGAGATCATTTCTGGGGAGAAAAGTTTAATTAGGTGCAGGCGGTGCTCATTAAAAATTTATCTTCGTAAATATTATTCTTTCAACTTTCTTCATTATGATTGATTCAACTTTGAAGAATCTTTGATAATATTGTAATTATTTTAGATTTAATTATTAGATTAAATATTAGTTTAATGATTAGATTTAATTATTTTATTTAAAACTTACAGTCTTCTTCTCTGTGTATGCGTGTTTATATGTGCATGCTTGCTACGTTTATGCATATATTCCCTTGGATGTCAAGAAAAAATATGAAAACCAGATAATTTTTGACATTCTGAAGTAAAACTTAATGAAAAACCATAGCTTCTATTTCTGGAGATTACCAAGACAGCATTTAAAGCCAGAAATGTTATGAACATTGTTAGCCCGAGACACATTTTTCCATGCTGTAGAACTGCCATGTGATAGCTCAGAGTGTTTAAATTGCCTTTATTTGCTATTTTCACTCTCACCTCCCAATTAGAGCAGAGCTGCAAAGCTGCAAGGAAATGGGGGGGTGCAGAAGAGGGAGCTGGTAAGCAAAAGGATGATTTGTATGATTTTATAAGATAGGAGAATCCAGCCCAGGAAGAGAAGATTCTGAATGTGGGGCTGATCTTCCATGTAAGAAAATTGGTGGCTTTTTCAGTTGTGTGATTTTGGAGATATGGGGAACTCCCCTTCTTCCTCCTGTAAATATATCCTTTACCCATTTAATTCCAAGTACACGTATAGAGGACCTACTTTATGCCAGGGCTATGCCTGGCATGAAATACAAAGGTGGAAAAGAGACACCTCTTCCATTTAGACAGTTTACAGAAAGAAAGAGAGACATTCAGGATACAAGATGATAAATATTACAATAAGGGGAAGCATAGAAACTATGGAGCACAGAATGAAAATCTTTGCCTGGTCCTTAGAGTCAATAGAAACTTCCTAAAGGAATGGTAGGCTGGTACCTGAAGGACAAGAGAAGTTAGGTGAAAGGAGAGAGGAGAACAGAAAGAAAAGGCAAGAACATAATAGAAGGAAGGGAGAAGCAGGAATAAAAACTTGGAGGCAGAAGGACATTGCATCCCTGTTGAACTTTTCATCAGTGGTTTGACCTTGAGCAACCCCTTGCTGAAACTCGATTTCCTTATCTGTAAAGTGTGGATAATATTTACCTCTCTGCATTCCTGAAAAGTAAACAAGATCATGTATTTTTAAGTGCTGCCATTGTTAGCAAGAGATAGAAATTCAACTTCGACTAATTTAAGTATAAATGGCAATGCATTAGAAGGTCATTGGGATATGCTGTAGAACGTGAAGACCATACTGAATGCAGGGACGTGGCTGCATCTCTGGACCAACTGCAATTAGAGATTCAATAGGGCCGTTGAGACACTATTGCTTTTCATATCTATTTCCTTTGCATGTGAATGTTATCCTTCCCTTCCACCAAACACCAGTTTTTTATTCTTAGTAGATGATCATGGCTGCCCAAGAAGTCAACTTCTGAGTTTTATATCTTTGGCAGAAGTTACTCAAAGAGAGTCTGCTTCTCTCAGTTCTAATCCCAAAATTACCAGGAAAGGACTTGTGAGATGCCCACCCCAAGGCCATCAGCTGTGGTCAGGGAGTGAGTTCCTAATGGATACACCTGATGGCCCCTGAAGTGACTTTGGGAGTTGGAGAGGCAGTTCAGTTCCTGCCTCTTTAAGTATTTTAAATTTTTCTAAATTTTAAAGATACTAATTGGGGTGCCTGGGTGGCTCAGTCGGTTAAGTGTCTGACTTTTGATTTCGGCTCAGGTCATGATCTCAGGGCTATGAGATCGAGCCCTGCATCAGGCTCCATGCTGATGGGCTTGGAGCCTGCTTGAGAGCCGCTCTCTCCCTCTCTGCTTCTCCCCCACTCTCTTAAAAAAAATACACACACACACACACACACACACTAATTAAGTTACATACTTTTGGTGCACATCTATTATGTGTTGTGCACGATGCAACAAATTTTAGATGAAATATCTAATTAAATGTTAACCTAATGAAGTAGTTACTATTATTATCTCCATATCATAGATGAAGAAACTAAGCTATAGTGAAGGGGTCACTTGTTTAGCTGTATACAATGAGTAAGGGGAAAAGCAGGGTACCAAGTCAAGCTTGCCTGGCTCAGAGTTTGAGCTACTGACTGTTATGGACATTTAATTTAATAAATGTCTCTTTTCAGCTACAGACCAGACATCTACTTCCCTTCAGTGAGCAGAAGAATTCTGAACCCTGGCATGGTGGGGAACAGCTCGTTCCTCTCTCTCCCCAGTGTGGGGGGCCAGCCAGAGATTACAAGCCATGAACAAGAAAGCCAGCACAGAACTCAAAGACAGGAATTCTTTAGATGTTATAGATCACACGACTTTGAAGTGATTCTGTTACCTATGTCTATATCATTTTTCTCTTTCCAACAGAGTATAAAATATCACACCTTTCATGCTAAAAGTGACTTTCACATATGGATGCCGATTTTTCATAAACTTTGGTGGTGTTAGTCCTTGCCTAAAGCTATAGATCTCACTAGAAATTAAAGAAAAGTGATTCTATGATTCTAAAAATGGATGTGGGGAGATTCTGATTGGAATTTTTAAAAGACAAATGCATCGGGTGCCTATAAGTTAATTAAAGATTAAGGAATGGACTAATTCTTAGTTGATTCAGGATTTTCCATTCCAATTGAATGTATTGCTCAATGACATTATTGACATTTAGGGTGGATGGGAATATTCATCTCCAGTTTCTTCACTCAAATCTGCATGGTATTTGTTGGTGTTTATTGGAGTAGAGGATGGAAGCACTCACAGCTTTGTTGAGAAGGAAAGGAGAGAAAATATTGCAACTGGGTTCGCTCATTAGTTGTTATTTATTTATTTTACCAGTAAATATTGAGATAGAGAGAAATGTGATCAAGGAGGGAATACAAAGTTGACTTAACTTTTATCTACGATATTTAGTTTTAAAAAATCTGAAGCAAATATGGCAAAATATTTAGATTTGTTTAAAGCTTATTATAGGTCCAGGGGTGCCTGGATGCCTCAGTTAGTTAAGCATCTGACTCTTGATATCAGCTCAGGTCACGATCTTAGAATTGTGAAATCCAGCCCCGAGTCAGGCTGATTCTCTCAACTTCTTCTTCTGCCCCCATCCCTCTCTTTCTCTCCCTATTCCTCATAAAGGAAAAAAAAAAAAAAGCTTATTGTAGGTCCAATGATATTTGTTTTAAAGCCAACTATCTTGAATATAATATATGACATTTGGTTGAGAATAAAGAATAAGAAAAAAGGAAATATGTTTTAAAATCCATAAGTACTAAAAGCACTCCATTTTGCTCCAGTTTCTTTAAAGAGATTTACTTATTATATATTTTAGAGCGAGAAAGTGTGTTCACGGGCACAGGGCACAGGGAGAGGGAGAGAGAGTCTCAGACAGATTCTGCGCTAATCGCAGAGCCTGATGTAGGCTCGATCCCACGACCCTGAGATCAGGACCTCAGCCGAAACCAAGAGCCAGTTGCCCAATCAACTGCACCACCCAGCTGTCCCCAGTTTTGTTTTTTTTTTAATGCACTATTCCCATTTTGTGGCCATAAATCCTAATATTCCAGCACCAGGTAGGTTTCAAGACTTTGATTACATGGTGCATTGTTTCTCTGTGTTCTGTGTTTGGTCAGCAGTGGTCGTGGTACATTTTGCATCTAGAAATTAAAAAAGCACATCACACTGGAAGGCATAGACCTCTCAGAATTGTCTCTCTTCAACCAAACTGGAAACTTCCTGTTTGGAATATTACCTAATATACTTACAGAAAGTGCCTTAAGCCTCAAGCATGAGGTATAATTTATTCTAGAATTTTAAACTGTCTGATCCTGAAATTTAAGGCATGGGGCAAGTCAGTCTTTTAAATCTCAATTCCCTCATATGTCAGTTGGGAAAAATAAAAATATTAGTGCCTATGTCACAGGTCGTTATAAAGAGAGGTGACTTTACCGTGACATTAATAAAGGATAAGTTTAAGGCTTCATTTATAGAAATTTTCTCCAGATTTAGTATGTAATTTTGTGTCTGTAATTTTGTATTGTTTTCTTAAAAAGAGCCTTCCAGATTGACTATTTTCAGGCCTGATAATACCTGGATCTGCCTCTGGTTACAGAGATGACATGAGATATTAAGTAAATATAACGCTTTAGGGAAGTGCCTAATATAGAGAAGAAAGAGAGAGGAGGGGCGGGAGGAGAGATGGAAATTTTAAGGAATTGGCTCACATGATTGTGGAGGCTGGCAGACCAGAATCTAAGGCAGAACAGTAGGCTGGAAACAGAAGAGAGTCGATGTTGCAATCTTCAGGCTCAAGTCTGTAGGTCAGGCTGGCAGGCTGGAAATACAAGGAGGACTTCTATGTTAGAGTTTTGAGGCAGAATCCCTTCTTTCCCAGTTAACCTCAGTTTTTGCTCTTCAGGCCTTCAACTGATTGGATGAGGCCCACTCACATTATCATGAGTGATCTTTTGAATATTAAATGATAGCTACAGAACACCTTCACAGTAACATCCAGACTAGTGTCTGACAAAACAAGTGGCACTGTGGCCTAGCCAAGTTGACACATAAAATTAACTACCACACAGAGTAAGTCCTCAACAAAACAAAGGACTCTGCAAGGTCCTAATTAATTTTTCTTCTTCTTCTCCTCCTCATCCTTCTTCTTTGCCTTATTATAGCCTATATTTCTTTTTTTTTTAAAGATTTTATTTATTTATTCGACAGAGATAGAGACAGCCAGTGAGAGAGGGAACACAAGCAGGGGGAGTGGGAGAGGAAGAAGCAGGCTCCTAGCGGAGGAGCCTGATGTGGGGCTCGATCCCATAACGCCGGGATCATGCCCTGAGCCGAAGGCAGACGCCTAATCGCTGTGCCACCCAGGCGCCCCTATAGCCTATATTTCTAGAACAGTACCTGAAATTTGAAAGGTTCTCAAAAAAATCTTTTGGGAAAATGGATGTGTCAAGAAATGCAAGAATGAATGAATAAATAAATAAAAATGTAGTTGCCAGTAAATAGCTGATATATGGACTGTTCAAAATGGCTAGCATAGTTAAGGTCAATGAGTTTGGCTGGATGGCACACCAGATAATGAGAAAAGAAGTCTGGTATACATTCTGTGTTTTTGCCCTCGTCCATAATGTGAGATCTTAATACGTGGTTATGAAGTAAAGTTTGAAATCTGAGGAACAAGTGATAAATACTACAATCTCTGTATTACTTGGTCAAGACAGATATAGCCTTTACATATCCAACATTTATACCTTCTAAATTACTATTCCTTGATATTGCTAAAATGTAGCTGGAATTTAACTTAAGACCATTACAAATATTTTTGTTTTAATTTAAGACCATTACAAATATTTTTCTTCTAATCTGACCTGTCTAAAATGCAAGGCATCATTCAGTCACTTGTCCTTATCTTTTTCTTCCTAATTTTTTTTCCATATTCACAAAAGTCAGTCTAATTTTCACCTTTCTCTCACTCTTGCCTACCTTTCAATTCAAAGGGTGTTCATTCTTCATGAGAGAGTCACAGAATGGGAAGTGGCAGGCAGAAGAACTACGTCCTAAAATTCAATAAACACTTCTCTCTTACACATGGGGAATGTGTAGGCTTGCCTTTAGAGGGTGAGGCAAAAAGGATGAAAACAAACCCACTTTCCTTTCCTTCCATGATTCTATTGCAGTGCCCATGCTAACACGAGGAATCAAATCATTCTGTTTTCTTACATTCTTAATAAATCAAGCTCCTCTGGAGGTCAAAGATGAAAGTGGTATCTATTTGCATCTCAGTTTCAATCTCTACTTGGTAGCTTGCTTCAAAATGGTTCTTCCTGGGAACATGTGTATCCTGATCAAAATGCCAATCACATTTGTTCCTTCAGCATTATCAGACAAGACTTCTTGCCCCCATATTTTGAGCTCTTTGTGTATCTGACTTGTAATTTGCATGTATCAGACACCAGCTCACTGGAAGGCCCCTGGAGTGTGAAGTCTCACTAGTGACTGAAACAAGGCAAACTCTCCACATACATCTGGGCCAGCTCTCCCCTCTCAGTGCCTTTTACACCATCTGAATGGACACAGTCAAGGAAAATCAGCTAAGACCTGAAGACCAAAGCTGCCATTGGAGATAGATTCTCCACTCTTCTGTAAGTTGAACTTATGGACCTTGAGAGGTAAATGTATTTTGAGGAATTTGTCCATTCCTTTATTTCTTCATTTTTTTCTGAGAACTCTGCTGTCCCCCCACCCCCACACACATGCACACACACAGATGTAGACTCCAAATTTGTGGATAATATCTCACCATAACTCCTGGCCATGCATGTTTGAGTAGAAGTAAGTATTTGACCCAGTCTGGGTAAATTAGATTTTCTTTACAGGAATTTGGAAATCTAATTCTCAGACACTAGTTTACTGGTCATTTGAACTATGAACTAATACAAAGCCACGGTTGGGATAGCCATTGCTTGAAACATTAGAAAGACCTGAACTGCAGAGAGAGAATGATCCAGACAAAAATGTCATGCCACCTCAAAAGAAAGAGGCACTGTATGTGATAATTTTCTGGTTCCTGGTTCCAAGCCTCAGGGAGGTCATGGCTGTACTTTCTGTGCATCTATAAGATGACACCTTTGCCCTTATGATTATTCCTTTGTATATAAGTTAGTATAAGTGGATTTCTGTTTCTTGTCACCAAAAATATCTTGATCAAAATATCCTATGGAATCCATAGTGACCAAAGTTAGTGCATATTGTGGAATCATTGATCTGATACAAAAAATAGTCATTACATGCATATATTTCTAGAAACTGCTAGGTGCCAAGGGAACAAGATGGAAAAAAAATACTCATTTTCAACTGTGAGGAAAGAGATTAGCCAAAGGCACATGCTCGGCAACTGAAGATTTTACAGTCTAGTGGAATAGATAGCAACAAAAAATCTCAAGTAATACAAACACTATGAGAAAAAAGCAGGGTATTGTGATGGAGAGTGAGCAGGGGTGTGGATAGCTATGTGTGAGGAGGGGGTGGAGGAGAAGCAACATTAAAAAGGATGGCCATAGCCGGGAGGATATTAGGAGAAGGAAGGGAAAAATAAAGGGGGGGGGCGGGGGGAGTACAGAAGGGGAGACGAACCGTGAGAGACTATGGATTTTGGGAAACAAACTGAGGGTTTTAGAGGGGAAGGTGGGGGGGGATGAGCTAGCCTGGTGATGGGTATTAAGGAGGGCACGTATTGCGTGGAGCACTGGGTGTTATACACAAACAATGAATCATGGAACATTGCATCAAAAACTAAGGATGTACTGTATGGTGACTAACACAACATAATAAAAAGAAAAAGAAAAGAAAAAAGATGGCCAGGTGACGTCTGAGGTGAGACCTGATTTACGATAAAGTCTCATCACAGGAACAACATCGCAGGCAGAGAAAGTAGCAAGTGCCAGAGCCACTGAGGCAGGAATAGGCCTAGTGCGTTCAAGCAGCAGAACTCGGGCCAGAGTGGCTGAGGCATAAGAAACAGAGAAGAGCGATGTGAGGTGAGGTTGGGGAAGGGGTAGGCAGCGACCATATCAGAGCTTCGCAGACAACAATAAAGAATTTGGATTTAATTCTATGGGTAGTGGAAAACCATTAGAGACTTTTAAGCAGAGGAGCAATATGATCGTTTGTGTTCTTAAAAGATTTCGGTAGAGAGTAGACTGAAGCATCCTAGGGAAGGAGCCAGGACAGGATTCGAAAGGAATTGCAGGTGATGAGGGGTGATGGTAACCTGGCAAGTGTAGTGGAAGCAGAGATATAAAAAAGCATGTGGATTTGATATATGTTTTTGGAATCTGACAAGACTTGCTAATGGATTCGTGAGGGGGTAGCAAGAAAGAGGAAACAAGAGTGACTCCCAGTCACTGACTTGAGCAACATTGTTAAGTGCCCTTAAAAATGGAGGAAAACTGGGAGAGAGATGAGATTTGTGTGTTGGAGGGTGATGGTGAAGAATCAAACAGAATCGAGTATTCTGTTTGGGCATGTTATGTTTGAGCTGCCTGGCAGACATCTAAATGAGATGCCAGGGAGGCAGCTGGGCATACGAGCAGGGAGCACAAGAAACAGATTAAGCCCAAAGAAATCGACTTGAAAGGCATCTAGAAGGAAGACGAGGACTGTGTTAGCAGGTGCTGGAGAGTTGTTATCAGCAAGAGAAGGAAACACCCTCATGCTTCTGATTCTCTCTCTCTCACTTGCTCTGTGTGTGTATATGTGATAGATATTATGAAGTAAGATCATCTTCTAGGACAATAACAAATTGGATTAGTCAGAAAAGTAAGTGGGACTGATAAGTAACACTCAGCGCCCAGATGGGATTCGTAGTCGTGAGTTACAAGTGACTGCATCTAGCCTGTTTGGATGATATTTTCGGTGATATAAATTGCTCCAATGTAGGACAGAATAGGCAGATTGTTAGCTTTGACCAGAGTTTGAAGTTTTTTCCAATCGAGTATTTTGGAGGGAGAATTAGGAAGAGAGTTGATAATGTGTAAAAATGGATGATCATAGTGGTAGAGCACAGAATCCAGTTGGTTAACAAGGGTGTGATATATTTTTGTAATAATGTCCCCTAATTTGTTGTGGTCTCCTCCACCCTGAAAATGGCCATTTGGCTTCCTTTGCTTAACCAAAGGCTTGAAAAGCATTTGAGCATTGGGTCTTGACCTATTGGTGCTCTTCAGATACTGCCATCACCACAGTATGAATAAGCTTTGATTATCCTAGTGGGAGGATGAAAATCACATGACTTAACCACTCTTGTCACACCTGCCAACAACCCACCTGCTGCTAGACATATGAGTAAGGTCATCCAAGACCAGCAAAGCCCCAGTCGACTAACCAATTGACTGCAAACTCACAAACGAAATCAAGTAAGATCATCTGAGCTCAGACTAGACCAGAGGAACCCCCTAGCAGAGTTGTGAACCCAATAAATCATCTGTTACATAGCAACAGATATTTGGTACAAGTGTTGGATGGTGAGGAAAGGTAAATGGATTGGAGGTCTGAGAAAGAGGGAAGGATTGGCAAGGAGAGAGTATAAAAATAAATACCTTGGGAAGATGAAAAAATTTCCAGAGATGGATGGTGGTAGTCATTGTGCAACGTTGTGAAAGTACTCAATGACACTGAACTGTACACTTAAAAATGGTTAAAATGGTAAATTTTGTGTTATATATATTTTTCCATGATTAAAAAATAAAATTAAAAAAATGAGTCAGAAGAGAGATTTTTATTAATTTTTTTTCTATTAAAGAAATCGAGCTTCAATGTAGAGAATAATTTGCTCAAATTACACAAACAGGAAATGGAGAAACTATGAATAGCAACAAGACTTGTCTTCTCTGACATTTGTGGCAGAGCGGAAGGAAAATCAGACCTAACCGAGCATTCATAAATTTTATTTTAGTTAGTATAAATTTTAAAGATCATCTAGTCCATCCTCTCATTTCATAAATGAAGTAACACATATATTTGTGTCATTGCATGCCGCTTCAACATTGATTTATTAAGGACTTCCTGGGCACGCTCTCTGTGCCTGGCACGTGATCATCAGCGAGCATCCAGCTCATAGAGCCTCATGGAGCTTTCCCTCGTGACGACGTATTCTAAACCAAAAAGTCATAAAAACAATTGCACAATTACAAGTTATGTTAAGCACTACGAAGGAAAAATACAGAGGAATTTGTGGGTATATATCAGCGAGACCTCATTTTTGGTGGTGCGGGAATCAGAGAAAGCTTCCCCAAGGAGTGACTTAGGCTGAGACTCTAAGGATTAGTAGGGGTTATGGAAGAGAAATCTCTCTGTGCCTCAATTTCCTCATCTGTAATATGAAGGGAATTGGACTAAATTCTCTTCCAGATCTAAAATGAATTATTCACTAAATTTAGAGATAGGGGATTTAAGTTTGACTGGAAAACAGATGTGACCATGATTCAGGAAGTTGCTGGTTTTTACATTTATGTGGATTGTTTATTATATAGTTCAGTAAGAAAAGATACTTAAAACTGGTATTTGGGCACCCAATCTTTTTTCAATATGTTCAAATCAAATCCCTTACCTTGGGCTGAGCTCTCATGAGATTTTCATGGTATCTTTTAATCAAAACTTAAGCATAAACTATATAATGGCTCCAGACTTCTTTTTCAATATACACAGAGGGACTACGGGAGTTATTTCCTTTTCCATATAAAATCATCTCTCCAATGGAAAATATGTTTCAAATTAGGCGAGTCCATGAATGAGTGCAGTGTGAATGTTCTATGTCAAAATGTAAAAGATTATTAGAAATGAGAAATGTACATTTTATGTATTTATGCTAAACTCTGGATTCATTCTCTTTGGAAATATTAGCATCTCAATCCCCACCTGGGTAAAACCACCTTATTTTAATTTGCAGTTCATTTCAAGGAAAAATGTAGGGGGAACCGTTGCTTTAGAAGCTACTCTTGAGATGTGAGCACCGTGGTTTTGAAACTCTGCTGGTATGGAGATTAGGAGCTCCTCGACCCAAGCTGGAGCAGTCTGCTTCCAAAGTGAGCAATGACTTTCTGGGACAAGTATTGGCTCAAATTTTAAAATTTCTCCCATAAATATTTCTTGGTATTTGATACTTTCTTTAGCCTGTCTTTAAAAAAAAGGAATGCTTGCGGAACAACCATGTAGGAAAACTGAGAAATGGAAATTTATGCTTGCTTTAACTGCTTCTCTGCCCTCACTCCCAACCCTAGGACACCCATGCTTGTGACTTTATGGCAGACATATAATACAGTCATATTTTCTACTAAAAATTATGTCTAGTTCAAATGACATAATTTAATATGTAAGCATTCTATGCATTACACACATACACACAAGACACACTAAAATCCCGTCAAGATTTCCTGGTATCCCCTCAAGTGAAATGGGAGAAAACCATCAGTTTCGTTGATAGGGGCCTTTTTAATTCTAGCGTATCCCCTTTTTTACGCAATAACTGTTCTTATAATCAGTTTTACGGATAGTGACATTAAGACACAAAATGGAACCGTCTTGCCTGTGCACACACACAATGTTCAACGTAAGCATCAGAATTCAGGAAATGCTGGGCACAGCTTTTCCCCACGCAGAGTTCCCTGTTAATTGCCTGGTGTTCAAATTTGGCCAAGTGTCAACTGGGTCCTTATCTCGTTGTGCATTTGCAATGGCAAAGAAGAATAACAAACTTAACATTTTGCTTCTGAATTCCTCTACTCTCCCACTCTTCCTGGAGGAAGCCGGGGAGTAGCCCAGGTGAAGAAAAGTCCACTGGGAGCTGGAGTCGAGCCCCACCACAGGCAATAGGGAGTGGTAAAAGTTAAGGAGCAGCTACAGCCCAAACCCTCCTGATTACTGAAGTCCTAACTGCCATATATATATATATGCCATATATATATAATGTGAAAAGGCAAGAGAGGATATCAAGTCCGGATATCAAACCCAGAACGGGACATGGATGTTAAAAATAGAACAGGTAAGTTGGGAATACACAGGCAGGAGGTCATTGGCTTAGCCTCCAAGCATGAGTTTTTTCCTGGGACAACTTCAATATTGATGACACACTTGTCAAGGTCAGTGCGTCAGTGTGACAGTATCAGAAGATTAAGATGTCCAGAAAATTACTGAATATAGTTTCTACAGTTTCTTCCAAAATAACCTTTTTCCTCTAGGTTTAGAAATACTGTTGGACCAATATTTGGAATAAAAACAGTGATACCACTATGTAATAAGTTCCTTGGCATTTGACACCCTAACCAGATCTCTTTATAAAATGATGTTGAAGCATGCTTACTGATGACAACATATAAAAGCCTATGATGTCTCCATTATAATATTCAAAATTGTTTCATCAAGGAAAAATTAAATTATGTTTAGAGGGGTTTTCATATACCTCATGATATCATGGTTCTTTGATAATATTTATGCTATATTTAATCTTTCAAGCAAATTATGTATTTAACCAGAACATCTCATCATACACTAAACTGGGTTTATTAGACTTTGGGAAAAAATGTTTTAGTTTTCCAAACTCCTGAATATTTGATTGTTTTATTCATCAATAGGCACTTATTGGGTACTTAATATATTCCAGGAACTGGGTAGGGACTGAAGTTTAAAGACAAATAGATACAGTTTCTAGACTCAAGTCATTTGTCCTTTTGTGGCAGAAAGAAGTGAGCCACCAATGTAATCCAGATGGAAATGTCCTGTGTTAGAGGTAGACACAGGATACTTCAGAAGTCTGTAAGATAGGGAGTGTTGAGTTCATTCACTGTTCAGGTCTAATTAAGGGAAGGTTGAACTGAGCCATTTTCCTTGAAGTATTAGGCAAAAATGGAGGCATCTGAGGAATGGTATTTTGAGCAGAGAGAAAAGCATATATTAACTTCAGTAAACATGGCATGTAAATATTTCATGGTGTATGGGGGTGCAGGGAAGAAGAGAGGAGGCTAAGAGGTAAATCTGAAACATTAAATAAGTCTTATATTCCTAGAAAATGTGGGGCTTCTTGGGGGTGTGTGTGCATGTTTACACGCATGTGTGAAAATATAAAAAAATGCCCCTCACCATGTTGATTTAATGGAAAATTAATATTTTATTGGGAGGGCTGTATATATATTTCTACTTGCCTTCAGTTGTGATTGAGAGCTTTCATCTCAGAATGCTGAAAAAGCGCGCATTATACGTGGCATGAAGAGGAAGCGTGCCCTCTGGAATCAGATGGACCTGCGTTTCGATTTCATTTCCTTTACTTCTTGGCTCTGTAACCTTGAGGAAACCACTAAATTGTTCGAAGCTGAAATAAAAGGCTGTTATGACTTGTAAGTACAATAAAAAAGAAAGATTTTATCCTAAGCTTTGCAATGGATATTAATTGTTAATTATGCATTTTTCTCATGAGTGTCCTTTATCTCCAAATATTACATATTTTTCATTTTGTAATTTTGTCCGTTTTTTTTTTTTTTACGTATACAAAAGGAAAAGAACCTTTATTACTTATTTATAATAGCCTCTTACGCTTTTATGCTTTTTTGCCAGATGCCTTCAGAGCAGGTGCTTTCTGGGCCGGAGCTTTCTGACCTTCCTGAGACCTAGGAGGTGCTGCATTCTGGCCTGCAGCTTTCGGGGCAGGAACCTTCTGGGCTGGAGCGCTCTTGCCTGCAGCGGCCATCTTTTTTGCTGGAAACTTTGCAGCAGCTGCCATAGCGGCAATGTTCACTACCGTTAGCAGATAGTGCTTTTTTGGGAGAAATGTTCAGGAGATCTGCTTTTTACAGCTTCCTGACATGGTGCTGGATTATTCTGTTCCTCATTTTCTTTACCTTCATGACTTTATAATGATGAATATCTGTCGTCTTGGCTTTTTTTCCCTCTGGCTTCAATCTATGTGGCCCATCTTGCGACTGCCCATTTTGTACTGATACCTGCCTTCCGCCAGGCTTGTGGGGCATACTTCTGGCCAGCACTGCATGGGAACTTGAGGATGAAGTCGATGAACTGCATGGATTTGAAAGGCAGAGCCCGTCTTCTTAACTGAGAACAAGGTCCATAGCCAAAGCGCTGTTCTGAGCAGTAACATTTACAATCCCAACCAACTTCCCCATGGGAGGCCCAAAGGAGAGGTAGGTCACCCAGCCAACCTCCATAAAGCACATGAGAACCATGTCGGCGGGCAGAAGGAAGAAGGCATTCTTTACTATGCACATGTCTATTTTGTAATTTTGTCAGTTTTTACTTTATTCTTTATAAGTTTTTATTTAAATTCCAGTTAGTTAACATGCAGTGTAATATTAGTTTCAGGTGCGCAATACAGTGATTCGACACTTCCATACAACACGCAGTGATCATCACAGCAAGTGCCCTCCTTTATCCCTATCACCTCTTTAACCCATCCCCCTACCTACCGCCCCTCTGGTAACCATCAGTTTGTTCTCTATAGTTAAGAGTCTGTTTGCCTCTCTCTCTCTTTTCCCCCTTTGCTTATTTGTTTTGTTTCTTGAATTCCACATATGGTATTTGTCTTTCTCTGACTGATTTATTTTGCTTAGCAAAATACTATCTAGTTCCATCCATGTCATAGCAAATGGCAAGATTTCATCCTTTTTTATGGCTAATATTCCATTACATATATATATATATATATATATATACATACACCACCTCTTTTTTATCCATTAATTAGTCGATGGACAGTTGGGCTGTTTCCATAATTTGGCTATTGCAGATAATGCTTCTATAAACACTGGGGTGCATTAATTCCTTTGAATTAGTATTTTTGTATTCTTTTTTAAAAAAATATTTTATTTATTTATATGAGAGAGAGAGGAAGAGACAGATAGCGAGAGAGAGCATGAGTGGGAAGGAGAGGGAGAAACAGGCTCCCCCTGAGCAGGGAGTCTGATGTGGGGCTCAATTCTAGGATCCTGGGATCATGACCTGAGCCAAAGGCAGATGCTTAACCAACTGAGCCACCAGATACCCCAGTATTTTTGTATTCTTTGGGTAAATACTTAGTAGTGCAATTGCTGGGTTGTAGGGTAGTTCTATTTTTAACTTTTTTTTTTTTAAAGATTTTATTTATTTATTTGACAGAGAGAGACAGCCAGCGAAAGAGGGAACACAAGCAGGGGGAGTGGGAGAGGAGAAGCAGGCTCTTAGCAGAGGAGCCTGATGTGGGGCTCGATCCCAGAATGCTGGGATCACGCCCTGAGCCGAAGGCAGACGCTTAACGACTGCGCCACCCAGGCACCCCCTATTTTTAACTTTTGAGGAAAGTTTATGCTGCTTTCCAGAGTGGCTGCACCAGTTTGCATTCCCACCAGCGGTGTATAAGGGTTCCCTTTTCTCCACATCCTCACCAACACCTGTTGTTTCTTGTGTTGCTGATTTTAGCCATTCTGACAAGTGTGGGGTGACATATCTTTGTGGTTTTGATTTACATTTCCCTGATGATGAGCAATGTTGAGCATCTTTTCGTGTGTCTGTTGGTCATCTGTATGTCTTCTTTGGAAAAATGTCTATTTATGTCTTCTGCCCATTTTAAAAATTTATTTATTTATTTATATTTGAGAGAGAGAGATAGAATGTGAATGGGGGGGAGGGCAGAGGGAGGGAATCTTTCAAGCAGTCTCCCTGCTGAGAGTCTGACATGGGGCTTGATGCACAACCCATGAGCTTATGACCTGACCTGAAACCAAAAGTCAGATGCTCAAACAACTGAGCAACCAGGCACCCACTTCTGCCCATTCTTAAATTGGATTATTCATTTCTTGGGTGTTGAGTTTTGTAAGTTCTTTATATATTTTGGATAATAACCCATGATTAGATATGTCATTTGCAAATATCTTCTTCCATTCAGGAGGTTTCTCTTTAGTTTTGTTGATTGTTTCCTTTGCTGTGCAGAAGCTTTTTATTTTGATGTAGTTCCAATAGTTTATTTTTGATTTTGCTTACTCTGCTGCAAGGGATCTATCAAAAAGAAATTACTATGGCCGACGTCAAATAAGCTACTGCCTATATTCTCTTCTAGGATTTTTGTGATTTCAGGGTCTCACATTTAGGTCTTTCATCCATTTTGAATTTATTTTTGTTTATGGTGTAAGAAACTGGTCTCGTTTCATTTTTTTGCATGTTGCTGTCCAGTTTTCCCAACACCATTTGTCGAAGAGACTTTTTCCATTGCATATTCTTTCCTGCTTTGTCAAAGACTAATTGACCAGATGATTGTGGGTTCATTTCTGGGTTTTCTGTTCTGTTCCATTGATCTACGTGTCTATTTTTGTGTCAGTACCATACTGGTTTGGTTAATACAACTTTGTAATATAACTTGAAGTCTGGAATTGTGGTGCCCTCAGCTTTGTTTTTCTTTGTCAAGGTTTCTTTTGTGGTTCCATACACATTTTAGGATTCTTTGTTCAAGTTCTGTGAAATATGCTGTTGGTGTTTTGATAGGGATTGCTTTTAATCTGTAGATTGCTTTAGTTAGTATAGACATTTTAACAATATTTGTTCTTTTGATTCACAAGCATGGAATGTCTTCATTCCTTTTGTCATCTTCAATTTCTTTCATCAGTGTTTTATAGTTTTCAAAGTACAGGTCTCTCACCTCTTTGGTTAGGTGTATTCCTGGGTATCTTATTGTTTTTAGTGCAATTGTAAATGGAATTGATTCTTTAATTTCTCTTTCTGCTGTTTCATTACTGATGGATAGAAATGCAACAGACGGGGCGCCTGGGTGGCACAGCGGTTAAGCGTCTGCCTTCGGCTCAGGGCATGATCCCGGCGTTCCGGGATCGAGCCCCACATCAGGCTCCTCTGCTATGAGCCTGCTTCTTCCTCTCCCACTCCCCCTGCTTGTGTTCCCTCTCTCGCTGGCTGTCTCTATCTCTGTCAAATAAATAAATAAAATCTTAAAAAAAAAAAAAAAGAAATGCAACAGACTTTTGTACCTTGATTTTGTATCCTGCAACGTTACTGAATTCATTTCTCAGTTCTAGCAGGGGTTTTTTTGTTGTTGTTGTTGTTTTTTGTGTTTTTTTGGAGTCTTTTGAGTTTTCTATGTATAGTATCGTGTCATCTGCAAATAGTGAGAGTTTTACTTCTTCCTTGCTGATTTGGATGTATTTTATTTCTTTTAGCTGTCTTTTTTTTATAGTAATTTTTTATTATGGTATATTAGTCACCATACAGTACATCCTTAGTTTTTGATGTAATGTACCATGATTCATTATTTGCATATAACACCCAGTGCACCATGCAATACGTGCCCTCCTTAATACCCATCACCGGCCTATCCCAGTCCCCCACCCCCCTCTCGTCTGAAACCCTCAGTTTGTTTCCCAGAGTCCATAGTCTCTCATGTTTCATTATTTCTTTTAGTTGTCTTACTGCTGTGGCTAGGACTTTCAATACTATGTTGAATAAAAGTGGTGAGAGTGGACATCCCTGTCTTGTTCCTGGGTATAGAGGAAAAGCTCTGTTTTTCCCCATATAGGATTATATTAGCTGTGGGTTTTTCATATATGACCTTTATTATGTTGAGGTGTGTTCCCTCTAAACCTTTGTTGAGAGTTTTTATCATGAATGGATGTTGTACTTTGTCAAATGCTTTCTCTGCATCTATTGAAATGATCATATGGTTCTTATTCTTTCTTTTATTAACGTGATGTATCATGTTGTTGATTTGCGAATATTGAACCACTCTTCCAATCCAGGAAAAAATCCCACTTGATCATAGTGAATGATTTTTTTAAATGTAGTGTTGGATTTGGTTTGCTAGTATTCTATTGAGAATTTTTGCACTCATATTCATCAGAGATATTGGCCTGTAGTTCTCTTTTTTAGTGGTGTCTTTATCTGGTTTTAGTATCAGATAATGCTGATCTCATAGAATGAATTTAAGTTTTCCTTCCTTTTCTATTTTTTTTTTTAATAGTTTGAGAAGACTAGGTATTAACTCTTCTTTAAATACTTGGTAGATTTCACCTGTGAAGCCGTCTGGTCCTGGACTGACTTTTGTTTGTTGGGAGTTTTTTGATTACTGATTCAATTTTTTTTTTTCCTGGTTATCTGTCTGTTCAAGCTTTCTAATTCTTTCTGTTTCAATTTTGGTAGTTTATATGTTTGTAGGAATTTATCCATTTCTTCCAGGTTGTCCAATGTGTTTGCATATAGTTTTTCATAATTGTAATTATTTGTTATAATTATCTTATAATTATTTGTATTTCTGTGATATTATTTGTTATTTCTTTTCTTTCATTTGTGATTTTATTTATTTAGGGCCTTTCTCTTTCTTTTCTTTTCTTTTTTTTTTTTTTTTAAAGATTTTATTTATTTATGTGACAGAGAGACAGCCAGCGAGAGAGGGAACACAGCAGGGGAGAGGGAGAGGAAGAAGCAGGCTCCCAGTGGAGGAGCCCGATGTGGGACTCGATCCCAGAACGCCGGGATCACGCCCTGAGCCAAAGGCAGACACTTAACGACTGCGCTACCCAGGCGCCCCTTTCTCTTTCTTTTTAATAAGCCTAGCTAGAGGTTTATCAATTTTTAAATTTTTTTTGAAGAACCAATTCCTGGTTTTATTGTTCTATTGTTTTTTTAGTTTCTATATCATTTATTTGTGTTCTAATCTTTATTATTTTCTTCCTTCTGCTAGCTTTAGGCTTTGTTTGTTCTTTTTCTTGCTCCTTTAGATTGTTTATTTGAGACTTTTTTTTTTTTTAAAGATTTTATTTATTTATGTGACAGAGAGACAGCCAGCGAGAGAGGGAACACAAGCAGGGGAGTGGGAGAGGAAGAAGCAGGCTCCCAGCAGAGGAGCCCGATGTGGGACCCGATCCCGGAATGCCGGGATCACGCCCTGAGCCGAAGGCAGATGCTTAACGACTGCACTACCCAGGCACCCCTATTTGAGACTTTTCTTGCTTCTTGAGGTAAGCCTGTATTGCTGTATACCTCCCTCTCTGGACTACTTTCGCTGTATTCCAAAGGTTGTGAACATTGCATTTTCATTTTCAGTTGTTTCCATTAATTTTTTTTTCTTTGATTTCCTGGGTGACCCATTCATTGTTTGGTAGCATGTTTTAACCTCCATGTGTTTGCAGTCTTTCCAGATTTTTTCTTGTGGTTGACTTCTTGTTTCATAGCATTGTGGTCAGAACAGGTACATGGTATGACTTCAATCTTTTTGTACTTGTTGAGGCCTGTTTTATGACCTGATATGTGATCTAGATGTTCCATGTGCACTTGAAAAGAATGTGTATTCTGCTGTTTTAGGATGGAATGTTCTGAAGATATCTGTTAAGTCCATCTGCTCCACTGCGTCATTCAAACCCATTGTTTCTCTATTTATTTTCTGTTTATATGCTCTGTCCATTGATGTAAGTGGGGTTTTAAAGTACCCTGATATTATCGGATTATTATCAATTCACTCTTTAATGTTTGTTATTAATTTTTTTATATTTGGGTGTATAAGCATTTACAATTGTAATACATCTTGTTGGATTGGCCCCTGTATGATTGTAGAGTGCCCTTCTTTGTCTTGGTTATAGTCTTTGTTTTAAAGTCTTGTTTGTCCAGTGTAAGTATTGCTGCTCCAGCTTTCTTTTGACATTCATTTTTCATGATAAATGTTTCTGTATCCCCTCACTTTCAATCTGTAGGTGCCGTTAGTTCTAAAATGAGTCTCTCGTAGGCACCATATAGATGGGTCTTATTTTGCTAATCCATTCTCACACCCTACATGTTTTCTTTGGAGCATTTAGTCCATTTACATCCAAAATGATTATTGATAGATATGCACTTATTGACATTTTATTATTTGTTTTGTAGTTGTTTCTGGAGATTTTCTTGGATTTTTTCTTGTCTCTCTTTCATGTTTTGCTTATTTTCTTTAGTGATATATTTAGATTTCTTTCTCCTTATTCCTTGAACGTTTATTAGTGGGTTTTTTTTTTCAAAGATTTTATTTATTTATTTAACAGAGATAGCCAGCGAGAGAGGGAACACAAGCAGGGGGAGTGGAGAGGAAGACGCAGGCTCATAGTGGAGGAGCCTGATGTGGGGCTCGATCCCATAGCGTCGGGATCATGCCCTGAGCCGAAGGCAGGTGTTTAACCACTGTGCCACCCAGGCGCCCCTATTAGTGGGTTTTGATATGTGGTTACCAATAATTTAGTATATAAACTCTCCTGCAAATAGCAGTCTATATTAAGTTGATTGTCATTCAAATTTGAACCCATTCTTTTCTTCTTTTCTCCCCACATATTAGGTATAAATTGTTATATTTTATGTCTTTTTTATGAGTTCCTTGATTGATTTTTTACAGAAATATTCATTTTTACTCTTTGTGTTTTCTGCCTTTATACTGTCACTTTTGGTCTCTCTTTTCTACTCTAAGTGTCCCCTTTAATATTTCTTGCAGTGCTATTTTAGTGATCAAAAACTCCTTTAGTTTTTGTTTGTCAGGAAACTCTTTATCTCTCCTTCTATTCTGAATGATAGCCTTGCTTGATAGAATATTCTTGCTGCAAATTTTTCCCATTCAGCATTTTGAATAGATTCTTCCACTCCTTCCGGGTTGCCAAGTTTTTGTTGAAAAATCTCCAGCTAGCTCTATGAGTTTTCCCTTGTAAGCTAATGACTTCTTTTGTCTTGCTGATTTTAAGAATTTTTTTCTTTATCACTATATTCTACAAATTTAATTACAAAATGTCTTGGTGTTAGCCTACTTTTGTTGATCTTGATCAGAGTTCTCTGTGCCTCCTGGATCTGGTGTCTTTTACTACATTTGTTATTAGAAATAATGGGGTAGATAACAAATGATTTTCAGGACACGAATAATAAACTTAGTGTTAGGTTTATGACTTTGGATAATTATGGATTTAGGACCAATGACAGAAAAGCTTACTTGCCCTAGGGACTACCACTACACATTTTCACACCCACCTCTATCACTAACATCCCCACCATTCAATGCCCCTGTTCCAGTGTGAACATTTAAAATCTTCCCTTTGTATTGCTTTATTATTGTCTGCCCTCTTGGAATAGCACTGTATTTGCTAGACTTGTTCAATCCCTATTAAAACTAATGCCCATTATTTTTTCTTGGTAAACTCAATGTTAAGACACTTGAAAATGTGTAATCCTTTACAGCTTAGATATTTGCATTTTGACAAGAGGATTATATCAGTTAGATTTTGCTATATTTCAAGCAATGGACACCAGCTCTGGCTAACATTTTTTTGTTGTTGGGCAGATATAAGAGGTTTATTGGGATATAATCGATGTACCAAATAACTCAACCATTATAGTACATGATTCAGTGTTTTATGTATAGGCACCTAATTGTGCAATCATCACCACAATCAATTTTAGAATCTGGCTAACTTTTTTAGAAAGGAGAATATATTAGAAGGATATTAAGGATGCCAAGAAATGATGGAACCAGACTTGGAACAAGCCCAGATCCAAGAAAGTACTCTAGAGTGAAGAGATGGCTCGTAGCTGAGAGAATCTTGTGGGGCATCACTGCTGCAATGGCAGTCTCAAATGGGCTTCCTGGGTTCTTGCTTACTTACCTGATTCCATGTTCTGGAAGAAAACTGTCTAGTAGACTTTGATAACCACCTGAATGGTTGGTTCAGGAAGTAGGCAACTAGTTTTAGCATCCCACATAGATTACACACAATGTAGGAGAAAGTTGTTCCATGAAAGACAGACTACTTTCAGGGCAAGAGACTAGGTATTGAGACTCAAATGACAAATGCCTACTATCAAGATTGTTGGATATTAATAAAAAACCAAAAATATAAAGTAATGGTGACATTTCAGAATAAGAGGGATTCTTTTTTTTAAGATCCTCCTCTCCGTACTTGGAACATTGATTACTTGGCCTCAAGTGAGACCAACTGTCTTGAGGAATTAGTTCCTCCAGACGATTCCAATGAACATTATAGGCTCTGGCCAATGTGTAATTCCCCACTTTCCCTTTTTTGCTTTCATTCTGAGCCCTATTGAAATGGTTACCTCTGTGGCAAAATCCCAAAAAATTGCAACCTTGTTCATAAGTCTGTTTCACCATTAGAGAGGAAAGGAGTCAGGAATCCAAAAAATGCCATCTTGTCACAGAGATTTTCAACCCTTTTTCATGGTTATTGCTAAATCGCTTCCCATCTGGATGGGAGTTAGCATTAAATGCTTCCACGGCCCCTTCAAATTTGATATTCTATGATTTCTTAACTTTTAGTGAATTGTTACATGAAGAGAGAAAACTCCACAAGGAGTCACTAGATATCTATGAGAACTCTGCAAAACTTCAAAAAAGAACCCATAGTTAAAAATGCAATAGCACTAGACATGAACCAAATTTTTCCATGATGGTCAAATGAACCTCAACATAGCCAAACACCAATATGTATAATTAGAATGTAGGAAATATTTTGGGGTAAAATTTGTTTTATTTTGAGTGGACAGGAGGCTCCTGGGATTTTGACGCTTTCTTTCAAAGCATTTGTTTTGGTATCTGTGAAGATATCTTACCTTTCCCAAGAAATGTGGTCACATATAAACCTAGAAGCCCAAAGCAAAGTTCAAGCTAGACCCTTAAAGTGAATCAGTGGTGTGTTTGTTTTCATCTTATGTGTTTATTTATTCCCAGGTTCATTCCAAAAGAGATTTGAGATAGCTTAATACAATGCAGGCACAACAGTAAGATGGCGCAAATAGTAAGAAGGATGCAAACAGAAACATGTCTTTATTACTCATTATGTGTCAACTTTAATGCATAAATATTAGTTTCCTTGCACTGCTTCAAGCAGTCCCAACAGTGGCCTGAGTGAAACCAGCAAGAATAATGCTTTACTATTCAAGAACATTGGCATGGATAACCGTGAGTTTCTTGCCTGTCTTGGTGAAACTTCTGAGGTAAAAGTGGGAACTACCCAAAGTAGACATACGTGGGTATATTTTCAGGCTACTGACTACATAGCCTCATCAAGGGGTGTACCTTTCTGGCCCCACGCTGAGCCCTAAGTCCTTTATCAGACTTAGCCACCCTCTGTCCCACCCCAAAAGGAGCCCTCTTTCTTAACAAAATAGCAGACAAATAGTCAAAATTAATACCTGGTAATATCTTAAGAGGTATTTTTGATATTCTCTCCTCCCTCCCCAAGGATAGGTCCCCATTTAACATTTAAAAGCCCAACAGGGCAAAGATGGAAACTTTGGAGCACAGCTGGCATTTCTCTGGTCCTCTGGCTACCAGTCCAGTGTTTGCCTAAATAGCACCAACTCTAATGGAGAGATGGTGGCTGTCATGGTAGGACGTTGAAGACCATAGTTTTGGGCAAGCAGAACTGCATAGTACTCCTCATAATCACTCATACATACATTAATTATTAAGATTGTCTTATATGTCAGATACTGTGTGGGGCACCTGGAGGTATAAAGATTAACAGAGATTTGAACCTTGGTTTTGAAGAGCTGGCTGATTGGTGGTAGGAGCAGGTAAATAAATATTCTTCACAGCAGTGTGTTACCATAACTGAGGTACTCATGGGGGCATAGAGGAAAATCCTTAAGCCTGACAGAGATGACTGAGGAAGGCTTTTCATCTATGTTTTGAAAGGAGTATGAATTTGACTAAGTGGAAGACTTTCTATACAGGAAAGGGCTGGGCTAAGGCGGAGATTAATTGAAGCTAATGACTTGCTTGGCAAACTTTATATCTCGGTGGGAATATATCAGGTAAGAGCTGGAGGCAGGCTTCCTGGGTTCATAAACTAATGCTTATTGACTGTGGACCATGGAAGCTGTTTGTTTAACTACTCTGTACCTCAGTTTCTTCATCTGTAAAATACCCTATAGGTTTGCTAGCAGAATTAGAACAATGTCAGTATCTAATAAGATTCCGTTTGTGTTAGCTGTTGTAGTCTCACTGTGGCTGGGCACAGGACATGGGAGAGGTACAGTGGGACTTGAGGCTCCCGTGGGGGCAGGAAGCAGGCAGTTAAGACTTTTCAAGCCTGAAAAGCTTGGCTATATACCCTGAGGGATTAGCCCTTAAATCAGAGAGTCATGTGTCCAATCATTTCTCCATTTCTAAATGGCAGGTTTATGGAAAATCAGACCAGAATCGGGAGCATGTCTATACTATGAGAATGCATAGAATGTGCTTACTTGGGGCCTGGGCAATCTTCAGTACGATCTAATCTTTTCAGTGTTGCAAACAGATGTCCTCAGGTGAAAGGTGTCTTACCTGCTCTAAAAATTAGGTTGGAGAGAAAGACAAGGTCCAGAACTTTGGTTCAGATGAATAGAGTGAAGTGGGTAATATGTGATGTATCATCCTTTAATTGCTGAGCGAATAAAATGAAAGAGTTTCCTGGTGCCTGTAAAATGCATACCTGAAAAGTGATCAGAACTTAAAGTACCTTGCTCTGGCTTCTAATAAAACATATGTTCTTCCATCAATACTATATTAATAATTACTTTACCACTAACAGCTTATTTTTAATGGATTTATTAGAGATGATAAAAGTAAAGAAAACTAACAAACAACAATTTTTTAGCTTAAGTTTTAATTATGTATGTAATACATTAAATATTGTGTGTACTGTAAAGGATTTTATAAAGGCAGGATTACATTGCATAATCTATATTTAACATATCTTTCTCTTCACTTAACACTGCAGTGTGAGCACTTCCCTGCATCATCAAATATTCTTCTATATTTTCAATTTTAACAGCTGCAGACAATTTTATCATCCAGCTATAGTATAATTTCTCGAATTCCTGGACATTTACGTAGATTCCAAATTTTTTCTGTTATAAAATAGTGTAAAAACAAACATTCTTGTAGCTCTACCTTTGCCCAGGTCTATGACTTATTTTCTTCAGGATAATTCACAGGGAGCCGTTCTCAAGCTTTCAGGGGGCCGGATTTCATCGTGACCCCTGGGCCTGGGTGGTTCTTGAGCTTTCCTCAGAAATGAGGTGCCTTGAGTGTACTGATGCAAGGCTTGCCGCAAACTCCTTGAGAGCAGCCAGGATCACTCTCACCATGTTGGGAAGCGAGCAGTTTCCCTGAAGGATCAACTTGTCATGTGTGAATGAGATGACAGGCCATTCCCTGCTATCGCTGGGTGCAGAGACTGCAGAAAAGGTGGTTTGGAAGGATTCCACTATGAGCAAGGTCTGGAACTGAGGCTTGTCCTCCTAGCATTACTCAAGAATTTCCACTTTAAACCAACAACTGCTTTTCAATTTGCAATTCTACAGCCAGAGAATGAGAACAAAATGAAAGTCTTAATCCTTAATGAGGGTTTATGACACTAAAATGTTTTTGAGTGTATTCCTTAATATCATTGTTTTAAATGGAAACCCATTTTTGTTTCCTTTGATGGACATAAAGAATTAAAGAAAGATTTCCTTTCCAAACCAAATGTAACTTGGTAACTGAAGGGAAAAACCAAATGATAAGAGTGATTGACCCAGAGCTCTTTTCTCTATTAAAATTTTCACATTTTCCTTTGAGAAAAATATAGTTAATTGTGTGGAAATAGATTATAATTATATTATTATAAATATGTATATTTATTTATAAAACAGGCTGGGCCCCAAAAACAACATGTTTGGGTGTTTTTTTTTTATTGTTGTGAAATATACTCTTGTCACTGTCAAGGAAAGAGTAAGGAACAAGATAGAGTCACCTGTAATTCTACCACCCAGAGATAACCATTGTTAACATTTTCCTTGTTAAATACATTAAGATAAAATAAAAATAGGATGAATTAATCACTATTTGATACCTACCTTTCACTTAGCAACAAATTTAAAGTGTCTTTCAAGAAATTAAGTATTCTTTCATTTTATTTCATTGTATTGATTTATCCAATCCTCTAGGTTACATTTAGCTGGATTAAAAAAAAACTATTATAAACATTGCTGCTGTGACCATTTTGTAGCTGTATTTTGTTCAAATCTCTAATTATTTCTTGAAAAAATTGTCTCCAAGAAGATTGTACCAATTCACTCACTCACCAGCCATATGAGTGTTTTGCCACACTCTGGTCAGCATGTGCTATTGTTAAAAACAAACAAATTCCTTACAAAATAGCATGCCTTTGCTATTTTAATTTACATTTCTGTATCGTTAATGAGCACACAAATTTGCCCTTTGGGGTCATGATTTGCAATTACTCACCATTGACAGGAATAATTGTTTTATCAATTTACTTCCCGGAATGTCATTTCACTGGGCGTCCTGTAAGTCACAGCTGGAGAGAATATTTCCTCTTCAAACATTAATTATAGGTGGGAGAGAGAGAGAAGGTAGTTATATAATTATTAATATATAATGAGTATACTGTATATAATTACTAACGGTTTATATGTCTTAAAACCGAAGCCTCCAAACGTTAAAATGGTTCCAAGGTTGGTGTCAGTAAATTAGGGTAGGAATTGGTTCCTTGCAGTGTATTGTGAGGCGCTTCCCTGGGGGAGAAAGATCAGATTCCCTGGCATCCTGGGCCCAGGAGTGATGGGAGAACGTTTGAAACACAGGGGTGGGTTTTTCTAGCTTCAGGAAGCAGTCAGTTGCGCAAAGAACAATAGTTAGGAAACTAAGCCCTCGGAGGACCGCATTAACTTGTGCAGTAACAAGTTCAGGGACGCTCTGTGCCTCAGCTGTTCAATAACGAGAGACGGGGCAACGGAGCGGTTGCCATGGCGATGCCGTGCCGCACGTGCCGCGCAGAGGAGGGCGGTGCGGGGGTTGACCCACCGCGGACTTGAAAGAAGGCGTGGCGGGCGCCCGGCCTTGGCCTTGAGAAGCGTCGTCAATGCGGGGCGTCTGGGCTGCGCCTCCGCTGCTGCCGGAGGCGGACGCTGCCTGGCGGCGCTGGCAGGGGCGCACCGGGCCGCCAGAGGAGGGCAGGCGGCCGTGCCCCGGAGCAGCGCCCCTCCCGACAGCTCGAGGCTGGCAGCCATTTTAGCGCAGCCCCGATTCCGCGGCCGCCTCCCGGCCAAGGCCTCCGCGGGGCCCGGATCAGCCCACGGCGCGCGACGTCGGTCACCCACGCGCGCCCTTAGCCGTACCGCTCCCCCCTTTCCCTGCGCGGCCTCGCGCCGGGAGGGTTTGCTTTTTTCTGATCGTTTGCTGTTGAAAAGGATCTGGAAATTAATTCCCAGCAGACTGGGAAGCGATTTCACATCTCGCCTGGCTGGCGGGTGCGCGAAGGGACCGGAGACGCAGATGTGATACGAAAGCGAAGGCTGCAGTCTTGGCGCACTTGGCGAGGGCCTTTTATTTCATACACTATTTGCGTTCTGCCGCAGTGATTTCCGAGGCAAAGCCGCGGGCTTGCCTGCAGTTGACTGATCATTCACACGTTCTTAAGGACGCCAAGCAGATTCCTAATTTGTGCTGTTTGCACGGAAAACACTCAGGCAGCATTTTACTCTGCCGCTTGGGGAGATGCAAAGCAGGGCCCGCACAATAGTTCGTACTCTGCCTGCTTTAGGCATTTCATTTTCCACCTAATGGATAGGGTGACACGAAGCCGTGGCATTTTGTTGGTCCGCACTGCATTTTTGTGTCTGCTACATGGCATCTACTTTAGTCCAAGACTGGTATGATTTTTTTGACAACTGGGACGTAGCGACTTCTGTAATTAAAGTGATGTAATCAAACGTTAAGTCCTTTGCGGGGGGGCAGGAGCTTAGGTGGAAAAGATTTTTAAAGACAGTGGTGATGTGGGTCGGAGGTGTAAAAAAGATGACAAAGCACAACATTTCTCCTGCCCTCAAACTAGGAGCAGAGCTCATTTCTAAGTCTCGAACTTACAGAATCTAAGAGCTAAAAAACGGTTCTTTGAGATCATCTTGTCTAGCACTGTTATTGCAAATGGAAAAACAAAGATTTGAGGAGGTCAAGAATTCATTTCCCAGGTTCACAAAGGCATAGGAATTACAGACCTGCTTTCCTAGTTCGACCACTTAGTCAAAAAAGCGCTATATGGAATTTACTACTCCATTAAATCAGTGGTTCTCAAACTTTTCATCTCACACCCCTTCATAGTCAAAAGGAGGCCAAAGAGCTTTCGCTCTTGTGCATCAAATCTATCAATATCTATCATATTAGAATTTAAAACTAAGAATAAAAATATGTAATAATCCATTTAAAAATAGATATAAAAGAGTGCATGCGAACAGTACATTTTTGTGAAAAAATTAGTGAGAAGGGCATGTTTTACATTTTTTGAAAATTGTGATCTGGTTTGCAGTTGAACTCCTATCTGCTTTTGCATTCAATCTGTTTTAATATGATGTTTTCGTTGGCATATATAGAGAAAATCTGGCCTTGCACATTAAAGGGAAGACTTGGTAGGCCACCTGAAAGAGTTTGGGGAACTCTGAGAAGTGTTGCACCGGTAAATATTTTGATAACCGACTCACCAGGGAGGAGACAGAAGCCCGATGTGCACCATTTGCCAATTTTCCTGCTGTAAATATTCTTCACGTGGCTGATAACACAGAGTTGGCAAGAAGTACATAGCCGCATACCGTTACAGGATATCTCTCCCAGATAAACAAAATAGAAACAACCTCAAGAGCCTAGAAATAGTAAAATGTAGGAAAGTATTTAGGAAGTGATGGGTTTTGAATATTTATTACCTTTATTTTAATATAATGTGTTTAATTGTATGTTTTTATAATTTAATTTTTAATAATGGTTATATTTCACAAAGACAAGTCAGAAAGTTCTCAAAAGCTTGGTGTCTGTGAGGGGAGAGAAGCTACTCCAGCACACCTACCTCCGGGAGTCCTCAGACTAGATTTTGGGAATCACCGTATTGAATTAATTCCATGAAAGTGTAATAAGCACTTATTTTGTGCTAGTGTCTGAATATAACATAGATCGAAATTCAGAAATAAGATGAATACTCTCAAGATTAGGGAAAAAATTAGCAAATGCATTATTTAGGATAATTGTAAGCCTTCTATTAATAACTCAATTTGAGTTAAGTATCTGGCTTCTTTAATATCTTCTTCACCCCACTAAATGATACTGTGTTTGCATTTCCTCTGGAAGAGGTAAACATTATATTTTGTATTTTGTAGTCTGGCCATAGGCTAAGATGCTATTTTCCTCTGACAGCTGTGATCTGGATGGAAGATCTCTCTAAAGGTAAAATATCATCTTTACCAACAGAAGTGTGTAAAACCACCATGATTTACAAATTTAACCTTCTGTGGTACAGACAGCGGGATTTGTTTGGTCTTCCATTCAACCATAGTGTTTCCAGATTAGAGGAACCTTACGCATGGTAAAGGCATGAAATATGTACGGCACTGTGGAAAATTAGTCATTTGATGATTATGTATTGATCATCTGCCCTGTGCCAGAAGCTGGTGAGCTTACCGCTCTAAGTAGCCACTCAGCACTTAAGAACAACATTGATCAAGGGAATTTCCCTGAGCACTGGGTTTGGTATGAGAGAAGTATTGCCCTGAGCCCTGTTAGGGCAAAGCGTAGGAGGCACGGCCCCTTTTTGTGTTATTGGCCAACTCCTCAGCCATATTACCCGTGAACATAGTCTTGAGTGACACTTTAAGTAACATTTGCTTTGCAACATAGGATTTACTTATACAGTGTTTTTGTTGTTGGTTTAAGTGTCACATGTAAAGGACAAGAAATTAAATTACAAAAGAGACCAAGCAAGGCCCTCTCCAAAGGACCTTGTTCTCTAAAGACTTGCAGTCTGTGCTTCTGTCAACTGCTAGAATTGCCAGAATGTGCTCTCACTTCAGATGCTGCAGTGTTTGATCACGTGGGGACTGCCTGGTGCATCTGGGTGTCATTCATCAGGACACACCTCTAAAAGATGTGTGACCTACTTGTCAACTATAGAAAAA
Organism: Ursus maritimus; assembly: GCF_017311325.1. Classification (NCBI taxonomy): domain Eukaryota; kingdom Metazoa; phylum Chordata; class Mammalia; order Carnivora; family Ursidae; genus Ursus; species Ursus maritimus. The sequence goes on from NW_024424786.1 coordinate 10,281,131, forward strand.
TTTTTTCTGTGGTCAGAAATTAAATTAATTAAAGCCCTCAACTTCACCAACCCCCACCTCCTCAATATTTTGTTTTGTTTTGTTTTGTTACGTTCCTCACCATCTGGGGTTTTAGAAGAGAAAGAGCTGGGAATGAGGCAGGAGAAATGAAAACAGCTTCCTGTGATGTCCACAGCTTTGGTTCCACGTATTTTGCCTTAATGGGTATGGACGGAAGGTCCAGGGCTGTTTCTCAGCTACATGAATAACTAACTCTGTGACTCAGCTAAGTCTACGAGAAGTTGGACTAAATACTCTCGAAGGTGCCCTGTAGTTCTAAAACGATTTCATATCGGGGTGTCTGGCTGACTCAGTCAGTGGAGCATGTGACTCTTGATCTTGGGGTTGCGAGTTCAAGCCCCAAGTTGGGCATAGAGCTTATTAAATTTTTTAAAAAAAATAAATGTTAAAATTTTTGAAAAATAAAATGATTTCACATCAAACCTGAGATGCTATAAAACTTCACAAAGGCTAGAAATCCTCTGATATTAAAACTAGATATAGATGTCACAAGACCACTTACAAATCTTTACTGCAGAGGCAATTGGTGGAGTGATTCAATTAAAAGCATCAGCTTTGAAATTGGACAGAGCTGAATTTGAATTCCCTTTAGCTACTTACTAGGTCCATGGCCTTGGGTATATAACTTTAAGTCTTTAAGTTTCTTCATCTTTCAAATAGGGATTTATTCATGCAACCAAATATTTATTGAACACCTAGTATGTGCCACTCTTTTAGGCACCGGAGACATCAATAAACAAGCTAGAGGTAGGCCCACCTCTCATGGCTAACAGCCTCATGGATGGGTATAGACAATAAACAATAATGAAAAATATACACTAGAATGTAAGCTGGTGATAAGACTTAGAAGTGTAGCTTCCTCAATGTTCATGATGGTGTAGAATCTAAAATCTTACCAATGAACTTTTCATACTCTGTTACAATGGAAGCCATCAGTCTAGCGCTCTGAATGGATCTTTCATCTGTTCATGATTTTGTCATATCATGCATTGCATGGATTGCTTGGAAAATATTGGTTCATGGATTTGTGTGCATCTCCTCAATAGTGGTCGATTTCATGATATAATATTTATTTTTTTTTAATTTTTATTTATTTATTTATTTTTAAAGATTTTATTTATTTATTCAACAGAGATAGAGACAGCCAGCGAGAGAGGGAACACAAGCAGGGGGAGTGGGAGAGGAAGAAGCAGGCTCATAGTGGAGGAGCCTGATGTGGGGCTCGATCCCACAACGCCAGGATCACACCCTGAGCCGAAGGCAGACGCTTAACCGCTGTGCCACCCAGGCGCCCCTCATGATATAATATTTAAACATTCACATTTGTTGATATTACCACAGCTTTCATCAGAAAAGTCTTGATTATTTGGAAGCCTTTAAGCTCCTGATGGCACATGCAAATTTTCTGAAATTCTAATTTTCCTGGAAAACTCAAATTTTATTATTGGCAACAAATATTGTCAGTTGTTTTCCTTGAAGTGACAGACTTACTTTAAAAAAAAATTTAGAAAATATCTGCCAAATACCCAAGTTTCTCAGTTGTTCTTTTGAATAGAAAGGCTGTTTCATGAAAAATAAAATAGTTAATTCTGTTCTCAATTTGGTCACACTAGTGCATTTCTTTGAGATAATCATCATACTTTGGTATACATCAAAAATGCTTTATAAGTACTTCCCATTTCATCATGTAGACTATTGAAAAAGTGCATATTTAAGAGTAGAGGTTTAATGAAATTAATACATTTTACTGCTTTACTAATGATGTTCTTAAGTGACTATTTTGGTTTTTGGTTTTCATTTTTTGTTTGTTTGTTTTTGTGTCCTGTGACTGCGTGGTATGGAAGAGTACAATGACCACTAGTACAGTTTGGTGTCAATGCCTTGATTCATACTAAGACACCAAGGATCTTATCTGCCATTGGTTTTGCACCATTAGTGCAAATGTCAAATGTCAATGCAGCAGAGAAGGCATATGACATCTTCGTGAGGTCACTCCCTGAGAGTGGGAGTCCCTTGAAGGGTCTCAGAGATCCCCAACAGGACTGCAGAGTACGTTTTGAGAGCTGCCTCTATAAGGAAAATAAGTCAAGAGGAAGAGGTAGAGAGTGACCTGGGACGAGTAGACAGCGGCTTTAGCTTGGCTCATCAAGAAAAGCCTCTCTGAGAAGATGAGATTTAAGCTGACGCCTGAAGGATGAGAAGGAACCGGCCAAGCAGAGACTTGCAGGGAAAAGAATTCAGATGGAGGAAACAGCTAATTTCAAGAAGTTCTGAGATGGGAAATTCAAGGACAGAAAGAAGGTCATGTGGCTGGAACAAAGGGGCAAAGCGAGATTTCGACAAGAGGAGCTTGGCCAGTGAGAATAATTACAGTATCTCAAGTACAGAATTGGTATTTAAATAAAATAATGCTTTGCAGAGCCGTTAGCTTAATGTGTCTTCCCTAATTAGCACCCAAGAAATGGTAGCTGTGTTCCTCAGGCACGTGGCGAATCGGATGTGCTCTTTACAGGTCAACCTGAAGTCGATTCTTCCCTTGCATGTGCAGACCTTGAGGTATAAAAGAGCAAGGTTGTTGTCTCCCTTTTTAGCCAAACACTGTCAAGGCTGACGTGAAACTCATAATATTCGAACATTCAGATCACCAAATTTATAGCTTCAACAGTTGAGTTAGGGAATATGGTTATTCCTTATCCAAAAGAAAAAATGGAACATCTTTATGTTTCTCAAGCTAAATGTTTAGCTGAGTGAATGTGGAGATATTTGAGATCCCCAAATGCTAGAAACTGGTAGAGGACATAAAACGAGATATGTTCCAGAAGGAGGGTGGATGTTCATTTCTCACTTGCTCAGTATAGATTTTTATGGTACATTTATCAGATAATGTGTTCTGCGTGATTGCCTCTGTTACTTTAGCCATTAAATGAGCAGTAAGTAGCCTGCTGGCCAAGTTTTGCTCACATGATGTTATGGCAAGATCTGGACCTATTATCTTAGTTCATCTGATTATGAATTTAACTAACCATCACTAATTGATGTCCGTTATGGACAAAGGTTGTTCTAGAAGCTGGAGATACAGAGTTGTGAGACCTATTTACATATCAAGGAACTCCTATTCTGGAAGCTGAGACAGATAAACAAAAAGAAACATGTTTTACTTGAGGTGTGTACCTACCAACTGTCGTGGAAGTTTAGAAGAAAGACAACCAAATATTTGTGTGAGAAGGTAGCCAGGAGGTCATTAAGATCTCCTAGAAAAACATAACATTTAAGTTGCCTCTTGAAAAAATGTGTAACAACTACCCAATGTCAGTGTAAAAATTGGACCAGACAGAGTTAAACAGGCAAAGATGACTCTTCAAGGCTGTAACGGTAAAGGAGAAAGGCCAGAACTTCATCTGAACTCAACTCCTTTGAAACGAAGGGTGGCAGAGGTTTTCAGTGGTGTGGGTAAGCTAGTGGAAAAGTACATGACATTAGGGGCAAGTCATAGGCCAGCTGTGTTTGCTAATTGGCTTTTTATCCAAAGGAAAAACAAACTTCTAGCATCTTTATGACAGGATGTAGTTTTGCCATTTGTAGCAAGGTGCTCACCAAAGTTAAGCACCTGCCCTCCCACAGACACTAGAAAAAAATCATCAGAATTTTTTTCCAAAGTGATTGTATCATTTTATATTTCCACGACCCATGAGAGTCATAGTTGCTCCACTTCTTCACCAACCCCTAGTATAGTCAGTCCTTTAGATTTTGGCATATTTTGTGGGTGCATAATGTTTCTCATTGTTGGTTAATTCGCATTTGCCTAATGAACAACTCCTCCTTGTGCCTATTGGCCTCTTTTGTGATGTATCTGTTCAAAGTGCTGTCTATTCCCCCACTGCTTTTTTCTATCATCCTTAATGTGGGTCCCTTGCCAGATATGTATCTTGGGAAAACCCTCTCCTAGACCAGACTGACTTTCATTAATGCATCCTTGATAAAGTCACTATTTTTTTTAAGATTTTATTTATTTATTTGAGAGAGAGAGCACACAAGTGGGGATGGGAAGGGGGCAGAGGGAGAAGGAGAAGTAGGCTCTCTGCTGAGCAGGGAACCCAACCTGGGGCTTGATCCCAGGATCCCATGATTAGGGATCATGACCTGAGCCAAAGGCTTAACAGACTGAGCCACCCAGGTACCCCTAAAGTCATTATCTTCTACTAGGAGATCGGTTAGCAAGAATATATCACAGGTTTGAAGATAGACTTCAAAGCATTTTTTTTAAAAGCATTGACTCCTTTCCCTCTGAAGTCTAGAATGGTTTTATGGTGCAGGGTGAGTTGAATTACATTGTGTAGCCCTGGATATACCTTATTGGACCCACATTTGCAGACACATAATTTCTCAGTTGTTAATTGAAATTGACATTTCTTCTCTCAGTCAGGTCAAAACTTTTGCCTGTTATTTGTCATCACGTTTTATAAGTTGTATTTTCTTACATAAAATACTCCAATCACGTGTTTATTTCTTCTATTTCCTATTTCTGCAGCAGCATAGAAACTTCCAGCCAATATCTCTGGGAAAATTATTTGTGTCAAAAGAAATGCCAAAGATTCCAATATGTATACACTACAAAAAATAAAAATGCTCTCTTTCAATCTTACCTTGATCATTGCCGCCTTACTCTAGTAATGAAAACACATTCAGGAAAAATGATTCCATTTCTCTGTGTTAGATATATAAAGAGTTCTTTCTTTATCCTCTCAATCAGTTTTATAGGTATAATTTTCCCTTCAACTCTTTTTCCTAGCTACAGAAGTTCTGTTTGAGAAAACTATCTTTGTTCATCTCACACATTTAGACCCTTTATGAAATGAGTAGGTTGGGTAGGAGATCTCATTAGTAATATGGACACTGCTCATTTTTGTTTGTGTTGAGACTTGAAGACTATCTCTCCCATTTCTTCCATTTCTATCAACAGAACATGTCATTTCTCGATAGTTATTTTTCTTTTTCAGGATATGTCAAAAGAGAAAATTGTATAGGAAGAAAAAAGGTATAGCTTCCTCATTCTTACATATTTTTAAGAACAGGGAACATAGCAGTCCCTTGATTAAACCTAAAAAGACAGGAAACTCTTTGGTTTCTTCACTTATCCTTCTTGGCACTTTAGTGAAGTGATTCACACTTTGGCCCTCCCACCAATTGGAAATCAATACACGGGCTAATGGAGCCCCAATTTAAGCAACTGACTTAGAGAATTATACTTAGAAAATTGTTGAAATATGGGACACAAATCCCACCTCATTGGAGTTGATGGTCTGAAGCTTCTGCTTGAGGTATTAAAAAAATTTGAATTTCATAAAAGGGATTGTGGATTTTTAGAAGTAAAGATAGCAGACTCTCGCCGGGTATGCACCTGCCTGAAGCTATGGAATAGACAGGCTTGGAGAAATTGTTAAGACTTCAGTCACTTGGGCTTTGTTGAACACATCAGTACAAAGTCTCTGGAGCCTCTTGGGGTTCCTCATGGTTTAAAGTTCATGTGCTTGTTTGATCTCTGAGACTGTCTAATTGTTTCCACAACTATATCAAGCTAGTACTATGAAAGTCAACTGTAGGAACAAAATGTAGAAAGTTCATAACTCTTTCAAAGAAAAAAAGGACATGGTAGATTAGAGACCTCTTTTATTCGTTGATTAAATATTTATTGTGTCCCTATAATGTTCCATATATTTCTGCTCATTGCTGGAGCACATATCTCATGTCTAGTGGAGACTCATAAATGTACAAGGTTAGTTACAATCTTCTGGATATTAGGTATAGAAATGTGCATAGAGAACTATGGGCACTCATGGAAGATCTACCAATATGCATGAGTGTGTTTGTTAGTGTGTGTGTACATTTGTGTTACATGGGTATCAGTGGTAGTGGGGGAAGTTTCCTGGAAAACTTGATATTATCAGCTAAATTTTGAAGGGATAACTAAAAGTTAGCCAGGTGTGTAGTGTAGAAAGGGTCTTTACGGTAGAAGGGAGAACATTTGCAATGACAGACATGTGCGAACACAGAACATTTGAAGGTCAATATCTTAGTCTGAGTGGAGTTTCATGTTCAATGGCGAAGAATGGAGAGAGATGAAGTTGAAGATTTGCCAAATCATGAAAGTTGCAAGATGCTGTGCTAAAGAGTAATGGGCAGGCCGTCAAAGAGCAGGGAAATGTCATGATGTTTAGATCTGAGGTTTAGAAATATCTCTTTGGCAAGGAAATGCATGGATATAAAAGTGGCACAGAAGGGGTAATGATAGAAAACATTTGGTTAGTGTTCAGTATGACCCAACATTACAACAATTTTGTGTGTTGATTAGGATTAGTATCCCTATATTCCAGCTCAAGAGTGGAGGAACAGAGCGGTAAAGTAACTTGCCTAGGTTCACTCAGGTAAAAATGGCAGAATAAGAATTCAAACTCATCAGGCTAGCTGTTCATGCCCTTACCACTCTGCTAGACTGCCTTTCAATAATCACTAACATTTACTGAGAGCTATCTCTATGCCAGGCAGTATCCCACGCATGTTATAGGAGTCTGCTAATGTATTTAGAACTACCTTATAAGGCGAGTATTCTCATTATCTTTGATTTATAGATGACATAACTGTAAGGAGAAATATTAAATGATTTGTCCAATATAACCCAACGAGTAAGTATTCAGGGGTGGAATTCAAATGATCTGAGATTAGAAATAAGTCTGAAATACCAAACTGAGCTCTCCACCTCTGTGTTGTGTGGGTACGGGTAGATTGTTTATGAGTGTTGAAATAATCCAGGCAGAAACCACGGTGGCCTGAAAATAAGAGAGTGACGATGGAGGTACAGGGTATAGATCCAAGGCACAGCAAGGAAGTAGATTTTATGGGATTTTCCAGGTTTATTGAGAGAACAGTGGGGAGTGAGAGGAAGAAATTAAGGATGATCTGAGTGATGGTAGCACCGTTTATTAGAGTGGAAAATAATAGGAGAAAAACAAATTTTGTAAGAAAGTTTATAAGTTCAGTTTTGGACATTTTCACTTTCATGTGCTTGTGGGACATTCAAATGGAGATGATCAATGACCAGTTAAGTTTTGAGCTAAGTCTAGGAATTGCCTTTGGGAACGATAAAAGTAGAGAGAGGTAGTTATGGATATAAACAGAAGCATGATTTCTAAGGGAGCGTGGGAAAAGTGAAAAGAGTAATATGCCAAGGATGGAACCCTGAGAAACACCAACATTTAGAACATTGGCTTTCAAACCAATTTTTAGTTAGGGAAATAGTTGTGCAATAAAATACAATAAAATTGTATAAAGAAAATCAATTTATAGGACAGCTCAAAACAGAACTACTCTGGTTGAATGGTTCTGGGAGTGGCCAAGAAAGGGGCTATGCATGTGGGGACTGCAGTGGGGGGAGCAGGGAGCAGTGGGGAGGCAGTGAAGCCTAATAGTCAGGGTTTCTATATTCGTTATCTACTGTTGCATAACAAATCACTTCCCGATTTCACAGCTTCAAACAACACACATCTGTTAGCTCAGTTTCTCCGGGTCAGGAATCTGGGGGAGGCTTAGCAAGGTGCCTCTGCCTCAGGGTCTCTCAGGTTGAGGTCTAGTTGTTGGTCATGCCTGTGATCTCACCTGAAGGCTTGACTGGCAGAATATTTTCTCTCAAGCTCACGCACACGGGGTTGGGCAGACCTCTGTCTCTCAGCACATGGGCCTCTCTTATGGTTCACTCATGACCTGGCAGCTGGCTTTTCCAGGTTGAGCAGTCTGAAAGAAGGCAAGAGAGGACTCTTCCAAGATGGAAGCCACAGTCTTCTTATAGCCTAATCTCAAAGGGACATCATATATTCCATCTGCAGTATTCCATTCATTAGAAATAAGTCAGTAAATCCAGTCCACAGTCTGCACTCAAAAGGAGGAGATTATACAAGGATAAATACCATGAGGAACAAATCACTGGGGCTCATCTTTGATGTTGCCTATCAAAATCCTCATCTCCATCACATCCCCTTATGAGGTATTCATAATGCCCTATTTGAAAAACACTGATTTAAATTCTAGGCAGAGAAATAAAAAAAGAAACGGAGACATGAGAATCTATAGAGGTAAGAAGGAAACCAGGAGTGGTGGGATGTCCTCCAAACCACCAAAACAGTACTTTTCAAGAAGGAAGACAAGGTCATGATTGTCAAACACTACGTTAGTGTCGGAAGCCATCCTAGGATGTATCACTGGTAATTAGGTGGGGCAATTGCAGGGCGCTGTTGTCTAGATGATTGTGGATAAAAGAGCAAAGTCAAGGGTAAAAAGAGTGAGAAGAGTTGACTTAAAAAAAATTATTATAAAAGGAGAGTGGGTGCTTAAAGAAGACTTTTTAAAAAAATGAAGATGAAACTTATGAAACACTTTCTGCTGATTAGCTGGCTCTGTAGTGTCAGTGACAAAGAAGGAAATAAGGCCACCTGGGACATGATACCCTAATGCTTCAGTCCAGTGACCAGGGGCTCTGCAATCCCCTGCCTGAGGTACAGAGGAGCAGAGCATGGAGGCCGTGACAGAGACAGGCGTGGACTACCAAGTCCAAAGAGAAATGTAGAGGAGAATTTTCTAAGTTTACTCTCCCCCTTTGATAACTTACTACAATGTCCTCAGATATTATATTGTTGTTCTGTAGCACAGTGTTTATTCTGCATATTTGGATCTTCGACATAATGCTGATGCATTGTTATCTTATCACCTTTACTGGAAACCTGAAAGCGATGTCATTGGTGTTCGCTCTTCCTTCATCCTTCCACATCTGCCTGGCTATTCGGTCTGTGCTACTTTTGAGGTAGTTATTGAACTTGTCTTTATTAAGAAGATTTTAATGAGAAAGATTAGACACGAAGCTTGCCTGCTATGACAGATTATCCTACCCTTTGCCTCAAAAATGGCAAATGACATTGATTACTGTACCAGGTTGAATAGTGTTCCCCTAAAATTCGTGTCCATTGGGAACCTCAAAATGTGATCTCATTTGGAAATAGGGTTTTTTTTTTTTCAGATGTAATTAGTCAGGATGAGGTCATCTTGGATTAGGGGGGCCTTAACCCAATGACTGGTGTCCTTATAAGAAGAAGAAGCAGCAGAGAAACGGAGAGAGACTCAGAGTAAGACAGCCATGAAGGCTAAAACAGAAATGGAAGCCATCCAGCTACAAGCCAAGGAATGCCAAGAATTACTAGCTAGGACGAAGCAAGAAAGGATTCTTTCCTAGAGCCCTCAGAGAGCTCATGGTCCTGCCAACACCTTAATTTTGGATTTCTGGCCTCTGGAACTGTGAGAGAATAAATTCCTGCAGTTATAGTTAACCACTTGGTGCTGATTTGTTGCAGAAGCCCTAGGAAATGAATATAGTTATTAATAGACTTTTCTAAACTCTTGAACATAGCATACTTTATTTGACATTTTTGTACTCTGGCCTGATTCTGCTTCGATGGCCATGCCATTTGCTCCACTCAGTAGGTCTGCACTCCACTCCCCATTTCCTGCATGAAACCAGCACTCTTACTTTCAGACTTGAATCAACTGTGCTCTCTATATTCTGTAGTATGTTGCTGTTACCTCTATCATATAGGTTTTCAGTTTTTTTATGAAATTTTTCATTTTAATTTCACTATAGTTAACATACAGTGTTATATTAGTTTCAGGTGTACAATTCTTTTTTTTTTTATGATTTTATTTATTTATTTGACAGAGAGGAAGACAGCCAGTGAGAGAGGGAACACAAGCAGGGAGAGTGGGAGAGGAAGAAGCAAGCTCCTAGCAGAGGAGCCCGATGTGGGGCTCAATCCCAGGACTCTGGGGTCACACCCTGAGCCGAAGGCAGACGCTTAACGACTGCGCCACCCAGGCGCCCCCAGGTGTAGAATTCTATACGTTAGTCAGCACTCATCATGATAAGTGTACTCTTTAGTCCCCATCACTTATTTCACCCATCCCCCCCACCTCCCCTCTTCTAGCACATACTTTATGTCTTTGTGTTTTATGCTATAGATATTTGTGGCTAGGGCTGTCTCTTTTACCAGACTGGAAGTTCCTGTAAATCAGGATGTGTGTCTTTTTAATCTCTGTATCTGAGTCAGTAATGAGCACAGTGTTCTGCTTATCAACATTTATAACGTGTTTGTTAAATGAATGTATGAGTGAGACAGTGGCTGATCTGATGCAGACGGTGCTCGAGCTGACCATTTGTTGGCACACCTCCCTTCTTCCTTGGTCAGTCAGTGAGAGCGAATCTAGAAAGCCCACCATCAGATGCATTATTTTTTCCCCCAGATTCATGTGATTTTCATGGTTTTCATGATCTCTTTAGAAGCCCCAGCTCTGGAAAGAATGAACCGTTAAATCCAGAATATTTTCCTAAGAATATATTTATCAAATCAGAGATGAAAAGGAAATAAAAGAACTGGGCCACAAGGAAGTAAAGAAGGTGGGTGGAGAGTACAGTTTTTTGTTTTTGTTTTTGTTTTTTTCCTGGGGGATGAACCTCTTTGTGGGGTTTAGACAACCGAGGAGCCAGGAAAGAGGCTCCAATCAAATTTTTTCAAAAAATTCCATGCGGGAGGCAGACAAAGAATGATGCTTTGTCATGCGTAGTTGCTGCTCCGTGACAAGTAGCCCCTTTCATGAGTAAGGATGTTCTGTATCTGGAGGGGTGGGATTATGCAAATGAACGACAGGTGAAGGCGGGGCCTCTGGCGTCCAGGCTGCTCTACTTCCCTCTGCAGATGAGTTGGTACCTCCCTCTGTATTCCAGTCCTCCAAGGAAGATGTTAGAGTAGCTTTAAATTCATATTTTCCCAAGCCCTGTTTATTCTAATTGCACTCCTGTTTCACGGGGAAGGAGCGCCCAGGCTGGGTCCTGCCGTAACTTGGATGTTTGCTGAGGCAGAGAGAGGGCTCAGGAGCTGAGCTGAACTGCTTCTGTTTCTGCAGCTGGCTGGGAGGGCTGCGGGGCTCTCTTTTCTCCATGGGGTTGAGCAATGCAGCAGAAGGCTTTCTGTAGCGGCTCTTTGACTAAAAAAACAGAGGTTTGTCTACCCTCGCCATTATGTCTGGAACCCTCAAGGCAGTATTTGGAATTCATGCCCCCCACCTGTGTCTACCAATATACTCCCTGGGGCATGACTCAAAATTATTCACATGCCAGCGTTCTGGCCTGGACCAAAATGTTTTAAAATTATTTATGTTCCAATTACACTTCATTACTTTTTAGCTAAAGATCTCATTTTACTCCAGTGATGAATCCAATACAATCTGGGTCATTTCAAAGCAGTCACGAGAATCTGCATTTGGGGGACATATTTCAAGAAAGACACCGCATACCATTTAGAACCCTCCCGAATTTATGAGATAAAGTGCTTCGGTGAAGCTCAGAGATTCATTTGGAGTTGCTACAAAAGACAATTTTTTAAAAAAATCCTTAGAGCTTTTCTTAATCAAGTGCTGGCAATATCCATATTCCTGCAGCAGTTTCCTTTTTTGTGTTTTTGTGGTTGTTTGTGCTTCGGTTTTCGTTTTTTGTCTTTTCTTTTGTTTTTGAAACCAGTTTTACTCCTTCCTTTAATACTGTGATTAAATCCAAATAAATGTTTCAGTAGATCTTTGCTCCCACAATGTCAAAGCTATCATTCTGACTTCTGTGATTCTGTTAGAGAGAAAGAAATTCTACTAGGGCCTCTCCCACAGTCAAAATAAATTGCTTCAAAGGAGAGAGGTGTCTTCAGTGGCTTAACAACAACCTCACTGAATTAGTTTCCCCCTCATCTCAGACTGAAATCTCATTTTTTTTTTTGGGGGGGCTAAAGCTTTCCCCAAGGAAAAGGAGTACAATATGTCCTTGAGGTTCTCACTGCCAGCTTTAGCAAGAGAACTGATTTTTTCCCCCCACGGAGGTCTACAGAGTCTTGGTTCAGAAGATTCAGCTGAGAAATTCTTTTCCCTCGTGTTTCTTAAAAATGTTACCTCTGGTTCTTGTCTTGGTTGGGAATTTTTCTTGAGCTTTTCTTAGGGGTGTTTTGTTTTGTTTTAATTCTCCATGGACCAGTGGTGACTGTGTTGATTTTTATTTGCATGGTACTTTGGGGCAGTATGGGTGCTTCCACTGTATTAGCTTTGGAAAGACCATGTGAAAGGCTAAAACATTAGCAAACATTAGATTCACTTGTGAAGCGACCCCGGTTTGCCAGGTCCAGGGTGGACCCTGGGCAGCTGCTCCCATGTCTGCTACTAGATATGACTGAATATGACCTTGGAGAAGACCTTCATCTGTTAGGGCTTTGTTTCACTGTTTTGTACACCGCAGAGACTGGACCAAAAGTTCTTTCCCTAATTGTTCTGGGAAACACTGTGATCTTTGTCATGGCAGTAAGTGTCCTGGACAATACACAAAAATTATAATAAAATAAAGTAAAACTTCTGTGGTCAAATAGGTGTGAGAAATGTTTCCAATATATACCTGTCTGGAAGATTCATATTTTCTATTAGCACTTCAGAGCCTTGAACATTTCTGTAGTAAAGAAACATGTATAAATCTGTGTTCTTCAAACTTCACTGACCATTGTTTCAGTCGGTATAGACTCGGTTATGCTGAGAGAAAAAAATACATCCAAATTTCATAGGCTTAAAATAAGAAAGTCTCTCTCTCTCTCTCTCTCACTTCTCACCCTCTCATTACATTTGTAACGTGGTTTAATGGAGAGGGGTTCTTTTGTTCATAGTCACTCAGGGATACCAGCTGATGGAGGAGACATCATCATGAAAATTGCAGATCATTTGGCCAGAATGAAATGAGGAAGTTCAGGAGGGTCTCAAACCAGCTATTAAATGTTACAGCCCAAATACAACACATAAATTCCCACTCAAAATTCATTGGTCAGAACTAGTCACACAACCCTAAGTCAACTATAGGGAAGGTAGAAACTGCACAGAGGAAAGGAAAGCTGGATGGTGGTGAGCAGAACTAATGACTACTCTGACTTTGGAATCCTTTCTTATTGCAAAAGCTGTAACTAACTTGGAATTACATTCTGGACAATTCTGTAGTGGATGCATTTTCTAAGAGCCCTTCCATTTCTGAAAATCTATAATTCTATAATGTAGTTGAAGAAAGCCTTTCCCTTTTCTAGTTAGTATGTGTGCTTCTCTGGGAGAAAATACCTTATTTCTTTTTCTTTGTTTCCTGGGATAAATACATATAACATCAAAAGAAAAACCCTTATTTTATAAGCTAAAGTTTTAAAAGATGAAACTTTTAGTTGACTGTAGGATCTTTAGGATAGCTGGTCATGGTGTATCTTCACACCAATCACTGAACATTTACATTTTGAATACAACTGCATACCCTTAAATTAAAAGGGAAAATGAGGTCTGCCTGTGACTAAATCCTGTTGAAAACAGAGTCTAGACAGTCACCTCTTGGAGGAGGGTTCAGGGCAAATTTGTGAGCCCTTTGGTTGGACCCCTTTTCTATCCACTCTCTGCTGCCTGTCCCATAGATGAGAAGGGAAAGAATTCACCTTCCAGAAACGTATATGGATATGTATATATAAAATATGTGTATATAGAAGAGGATATATATATATATATATATATGTATATATAGAAGAGGATATATATATGTGTGTATATACATATATATATACATATATATAATTTGTATATTTATAAAAGAGGATACTAATCTGAATGCTCCCTCTCGGGTGCTGGGACTAAAATTAGATAATGTTCCCACTGTTCCTCATCCACCTATGTTTCCTGCTCTCCACCTACGTCTCATGACTTTTTTTTTCTCTTAAATTCTCTTTGTCTTCTAAGGAAATCATAAGACTACAGTCTTGCAGAAATGAGAGGCTTGCATGGTGTAATTTTCTTTAGCGGGTGGGAGATACAATTTATAATGTTTGGGTGAGCTGCTGACTTGTCACCAATAAGAAAGGTTCAATCTATCTACAGTTCATTCTGACCAAGTGTCTGGTGGGGACCTCAGTGGCCAGGGTGATATTTAATTTGTCACAGAGCAGCTGGAGGCTATGATAAATTCATAACCTCCTACATCCCTTCCCTCAATATACATGCAATTTGTGGATGTGTTTATATACCATTCTGAGAATGGAGGCAGATTTATAAACATTTTGGAATGCAAAATGGAGCTGAGCACAGAACTGTGCACAGTCACGGTTTGTGAATTGCTAATAGGCCACAGGTCTGGCTTAAATATACACCATATCCCGCGACATTAATCAATTCCTAGAGCTGAGCGAACACAAGGCTTGTCCTTCGGGGACGCAAAATGCCTGTTTTGAAGAAAGGAATTATAATAAGGAGCACATAGGCATTCTAGACCTTGAAGCTCTTAGCAGCAGCACGTCTTTTGTTTCATTTTTGAATGAAAAGCATTTACAAGAAGACACTTGTGTTAGATGCAGCCTGACTTTTTTGAAAAGGATAAATACAGTGGCTTTGCTTCTATATGAAATATCCAATTGTTTGGCAACTTATTGGTTCCCAAATCTTTGGCCCTTGGACAAAATAATAAAAAACTCCTCTCATATGTAAAATCTCTTCAAGGCTAAGCCCGTCATGAAAAATTAATGGATTTCTGAGTGGGAGAAAACGGAATCTCTCTTTTTCTTTTTTTCCTCTCTGCTTTGCTTCATATACTGTGAAAACACGGATGATTTCTTTTCCTTTGCCTGTACTTCCAAGGTATAAGATCCTCTTATTTATCTGTTTAATTAAAATACACATGAAACCCTTGGAGATGCCATACCACCATGTATAGCACCTTTTACATATATCTTTAGTGATGTGACCAGCTTCATATGAAACATTTTAGGCAACCTGCCACCTTCTGCATTTTAAAGACATGATAACTGAGATTTAATTTAAATGACTGGTCAAGAATATTTAGCTAGAAAATGGTTGGATTGGGACTGAAAATCAGATCTTCAGGTTACAAATCAAGGGCTTTCCCTGGTGGTAGTTGTTCATACAATTCCCTGGTTATGTGCTCTAGGTGTTATTTGTTTATAAAGTAATTCCTCAGGCTTTAAGAAGGTAATGAACCCCCACTAAAAGTATGTTTCAAAAAATGAAAATTCATCAGTAAAACAAAAAATTTGTTATAGGCGTATACAATACCCAGAGGGTTTAACAACTTTTAAAGTGACATTTTGTGTCTTTGTTCCCAGACCCAACATGCTGGACAGATGGGGCCGGACCTTGGGTTGGAACGTTCAGAATTTCTCTATGAAATCGCTCTTACAGGGAAACACTTCTCCTCATCTCTAGATGTTTCCTTTCACGTGGGAGGAACTCGGTGTGTCATATATCCTCACCTTATTTGCCTCTTGCTTACTCTCGTCTGGAGGAGGAAGAGTGACTGATCTGATTATTACACTTGTGACGAATGAATGAGGCATAAGCAGACTCAGTTCAGCTGCTCTGTTTCATGTTTTAATGTAATCTTTCTGCTCTGCTCCTCCGGGGGCTGGCTTGGCCCCTCCTGTGGGGCAGGGGGGAGGCTTGCCTTTATTCAGTGAGGCTGTACCTGGGGGGAGAGTCTGCCTAATTCTCTGTACATTAGCTGGCCCAGCTCTGCTTCTATCTGTCAGAATGTCATGCTTGGACATCCATCCGCCACTCCTTGGCTTTATCTATTGTTTTATTCATTCAGATCTGAGCTGATTACGGAGGCACCGTTTATTGAGTGTGCTTAAAGTTTTCAATAGCCCTGACCCCTGAATTGTTTTTATCTTTTGAACCACATATTTATTTTGAACTTCGAAGCATTTGCTGGAATAATGAGATTCTAAAGCCCGAAATATAGTTAATAATAATAATAACAATAATAATTACGGCTGACACTACCTGATACTATGCTAAATGCTTTACTTGCTTTATCTCATTTAATCCTCATTGCACTATTTGTGATGAACATATAAATTATCTTCAGCTTTGATATAAACAATTGAGATTCGGGGTTAGTATCTTTGAATGAGAGTATCTCCCTTTTTTGACACAGCAGCATAAACACTGTACTTGTCTAAACAGCAAAGGACGTCTGGAGAGGGGAAAGGATTCCATGCAGTGCCTCCAAGATCGTTCTCTGGGATGGAAGGACTGTCCGCCAAGCTTCTGGGAGGCTCTGGCTGTCAGCCCTTGGTCCTTCGCGCTATTGGTGACCAGCAGTAGGAGCTGGGCAGTTTAGCAGCTGTCTGCCCATCCTTGCTCTGGACAATGGAGAGCCGTGGAAGGCTTTTGCACAAAACTGTGAGACCATTATTCTCCATACATGGCAGATTTTGCCTAGCCCATTCTTTTTCCTCTTCTAGGTTCAAGCCCACATTTCTTTATTCATTCTTTTGTTCATTCATTTATTTGTTCATTCTCCTTCCTTCCTTCCTCCCCTCCCTGCCCCCTCCACCTCTCATCTATTATTTATTTGATTAATATCTTGCTGACATTTGTTCTTTGCCTGTTAGTGAAGCTGTCATCCGGATCATTGAGTCTTACCCCCTTCTGCTTTGACTTGATCAACAACTGCAGTTTTATCCCCTAGTAAATTAAACCCAAGCCATCGTTGGCAGAAAAGCAGCCCTTAAATGAGAGTGTAAGTTATTTCTTGGTGGGGCTTCCCCACCAGCCCCCACGTTTATGAGATAATTGGAAATAAATCTGAGATCATAAAAGATGGAGGGGGTGAAAAAGACACTGGGATAATTTTGCAGCAAACTCTGTGGGAATCTCTTAGAACTTATAACAATTCTGGGTGAATAAATGGAACAGATGGCCAAATTTCCTAAATACTTCTTATATTTTAAAAAGTATTCTTCTGGGTTGATGGTGTTTGAGAATGAAGTACAATCCATATAGCAGAATATTGTAGACTTGTATTTACCTGTCACAATTGGTCCTAATTCATAAGCAGTAAATTCTTAATTATTGACACTGTCAGAGATTGATATAGTCTGAAGAGTCTATGTATAGATTATCAATTTAAAAGAAGAAAGTGTTATTAAGATTTTTACTGGGGGCACAGGGGTGGCTCAGTTGGTTAAGTGCCTGTCTCCTGACTTTGGCTCAGGTCATGATCTCAGGGTCATGACATTGAGCCCTATGTCTGGCTCCATGCTGAACATGGAGCCTGCTTGGTATTCTCTCTCTCCTGCTTCCTCTGCCCCTCCTCCTTGCCCCACTCACATGCGCTCATGCTCTCTCTCTCTCAAAAAAAGTTTTTTTACCGAAGAAAAGAATTTTCTTGACGATTCAAAATGATTCAGCTGGTTTGGAATTCCAGTACTACCACATCTCTGTGAGTATCTTAAAACTTCTAAGCCTCAATGAACTCATCTGTAAAATGGGAACTAGAGTAATTCTTAACTCATAGAGTTAGGGGGCAAACTAAATAGGAATAATTTACATTGTATACCTAGAATCCTTTCTCGCATGTTAAGTGTGGTAAGTTTAAAATATGATTACACAGTTTTTGATACTTCTCCCTTCAAGAGATGGGGCTCAACTCCCATCCCCTTGACAGCAGGCTGGACTTAGTGACTTACTTCCAGTGAATAGATCACGGAGACAATGATGATGTGTCCTTTCCCTCACGCTTGGCATTTTGTCTGAGTCGCTCGCTTGGATCCCAGGCTCTGGAGGAAGCCAAGTGCCATGTTGCTAGGGCCTGCAGGCTGCCGAAGGTGCAGGCGCATGTGATGGGGCACTGTGGCCTTCGGTAAACAGCCACGAGGAGCTACACCCTCCTTCCCGTCGCCCTGGGAGGGAGCTTTGAAGCAGGTCCTCAGCCTTTGGGTGTCTGAACCGGTCATCACTTTGCCTGTAACTCATAAAAGACTGAGCCAGAGCTCCCCAGCTGCTGCTTCTGGACTCTGACTCTCAGGAAATGTGTGAGGTAACATTTGTTGCATTAAGCTTTGTGGTAATTTGTCATGCAGCCGTAGATGAATACAATAAGCACTCAAGAAATGTCACTCATTCTATCTATTTGCTCTCAGCAGTTCTGAGTCTTTTTGAGGTCCCTGAGCCCACCGATCTTTTCACTGGAGTCCCATAAGACGCCCTAGTTAGTAAGATGGAGCACTTCGCGTTACTTCTTTAACCTGGTGTTAAGGCGGTTTCTAGACTCAGAACCAGCTATGAGTTAAATTTTTTCACTTTATAAAGAGCAGCTTGATCACTTTATTTTCTATAGCAGAATTGTAATTTTTTTTTAAAGATTTTATTTATTTACTTGACAGAGAGAGAGACAGCCAGTGAGAGAGGGAACACAAGCAGGGGGAGTGGGAGAGGAAGAAGCAAGCTCCCAGCCGAGGACCCCGACGTGGGGCTCGATCCCAGGATCCCGGGATCACACCCTGAGCCGAAGGCAGACGCTTAACGACTAAGCCACCCAGGCGCCCCCAGAATGGTAATTTTTTTAAAAAAGTAACTTAAGACACTTCTGCTCAGGCTGCACTGTTGTCTAAATTAAAGGGGTGACTGTGTGTGCACTTGCTATGTATAAATACATTTCACTCGTTATAGATCTATTTATTTCTCTTGATCACATGAGAACATCAAAGCTCAGTGTAAATTATTTTCCTAAGATGGCTTAAGAATGAGAATGTAGCCTGTGAATTTAAAACAGGCTGTGAATTTGCAAACGCATCAGATCCCAGGTTTAAATTGCATTAAATTTTCCTAATGAAATGGGGAACTAAGACTTGTTCCCCGTGGGGGCTAGTGGTCCTGCTTGCACATGTGTGCATGCATGAACGCACACATACACACAGAGTAAATCACAGTAGAGACCACATGCCTGATCCCACTGTGACTACTTCCAAAGGTATGTGGAAGGTCCTGGGTGAGAAACTGGGGAGACCAGATGAGACTACGGATGACTCAGCATTGCCTATCACGATGGTTAGGGAATCCAATTCCCTTCCTTACTGAAAATGAGTCAGTGGTTCCTTGTCTTCCCTAACACTTCACAGATCTACCGGAAGTGATCAAGGCTGTCAGAAGGAATGGAAAGCATATAGAATAATGGAAACAGTCCAAGAAAACATATTCTGGTGTCCATTAAACATAGAGATTTAGTGTTATTTAGCCATATTCTCCATGAAATAATATTTTCCAAGAATTTTTTTTTCACTGAACAAAGAGGCAAAGTCATAGCCTAAACTCATATGTATCTTATTTTAGGGGGAGGAGAGGGGCTCTAAACTGGTTGTTTTTCAATAGCATGGACAATTTTCTTTTAAAGTTCTTTCTGTCTGCTAAGGAATTTGAATGATTCCTTTCTCTAACAAATGACTTGACGTTTCAAATTTGTGGATTTCTTTTTTTTTTTTTTTTTTGAAGTAGACATCTCAACCACTGGTCACTTAGACAAAAATAATTATATTTTTTCTTACCAAATTGATACTTGTTAAGCAAGATGCTAGCAAAGTTCTAACTACTGCTTAGTCATTGAGGTCTGGTATCTAACTTTTGGAGTATGGACAAAAAAGTGAACCCAGGAGCTAGTTATTATGTGGTCATGTTTCCAGAAATTCTAGGAATAAATTGGGTCAGTTTTATAGTCCTGAAAGAATGGGAGGCTACCACTCAAATGGCTCTTAACTACTCATTGGTCAGTCTGACCATGAGATACCTTGTTTTAGCAGTAGCTAACCGTCTAAGGGGGTGGAAAATTCAGATATTGCCTGCATTTCAAGCATCAGGAAAATTCTGAGGCTAGATCCAGATAGCTTAACCTCATTGGGAATTACAAAAAGGAGTATTTGGTAACAGAGTTCAAAGTACACATATTATTCAAGGAACAGGGCATTTAGGAGAACTGAACATTCCCGTTCTTATTTCTTGGCTGAGAACCGCAGAAGCAGACTTTTGGGTTTGAAAACAGAATCTGCCATTACTTGCTATTTGACCTTAGATAAGCCACTCTACCTCTTTAAGGCTTAATGTCCTCATCTGAGGGCAGGGTGATATTAATATCAATCATATAGGATGTTATGAGCATTTAACAAAATTATATATGTAAAGTGATTAAAATAGTATCTAGTACTTGTCATTCACTCCATAAATATAATAATAGCAACAGTAATATCAACTAGTACCATTTTTTTTTTATACAAAACCCACTTACCTTTCAGGAGACGAGCACGGTGATACACTATTCTTTGCACCTTTGCATTTAGAATGACAAATACTGTGTGTGTGTGTGTGTGTGTGTGTGTGTGTGTGTGTATGTGTGGTGAGGGGGAGGGGAGATGATTGTGTGCACTTGAGACAAACCCACGATTATTACCCAGTCACCTGATAATGCTGATTTAAGAGGCTTGCAGAAAGGTCTGCTGGTCCTTTATAGATGGCTCAGGCTGGCACATGCAGTTCTCAGGCTTTGCACACTCATGGTGTGTGAATTCATACAAACCATGATGAGAACATGGGGTCCCTGCTTGACACAGGGTCTAGAATGACCATAATTAGAAACAGACTCCCAGTAATGCAACGGGAATTGAAAGCTGACTCAAGTTCTACCACATTTTACCACTTGGCAACATTTGACATCATCTGTCATCTACTGCTTCTTAAAACACTCTTCATTTGGCTCCTGGGCCTGCTGTCTCTTGGTTCTATTCTTTCCTCACTGATCACTCCTTCTCGAACTCTTTGGCTGTTTCCCTTCATCATCTCAATCTCTTATTCCTAGAGTTCCCCAGGACTCTGTCTTGGACCACCCTTTCTCTATCTACATTCACTCCTTTGGTGATCTCACCTTCTTCCCCTATCTTAAAAAGTATCTCTATCTTTATGATTCTAAACTGTCTATCTCTAACCCAGAACTCATTCTCGAATTCCAGGATCTGCTAAACTACCTACTTGATATAACCACTTGATGTTTAAAAGTTAAAAATTGAGCTACCCTATGACCCAGCAATTGCACTACTGGGTATTTACCCCAAAGATACAGACGTAGTGAAGAGAAGGTCCATATGCACCCCAATGTTCATAGCAGCAATGTCCACAATAGCTAAATCGTGGAAGGAGCTGAGATGCCCTTCAACAGATGACTGGATTAAGAAGTTGTGGTCCATATATACAATGGAATATTACTTAGCTATCAGAAAGAACGAGTTCTCAACATTTGCTGCAACATGGACGGCACTGGAGGAGATAATGCTAAGTGAAATAAGTCAAGCAGAGAAAGACAATTATCATATGGTTTCTCTCATCTATGGAACATAAGAACTAGGAAGATTGGTAGGAGAAGAAAGGGATAAAGAAAGGGGGGGGTAATCAGAAGGGGGAGTGAAGCATGAGAGACTATGGACTCTGAGAAACAAACTGTGGGCTACAGAGGGGAGTGGGGTGCGGGAATGGGATAGGCTGGTGATGGGTAGTAAGGAGGGCACGTATTGCATGGTGCACTGGGTCTTATACGCAACTAATGAATCATGGAACTTTACATCAAAAACCAGGGATGTACTGTATGGTGACTAACATAATATAATAAAAAAATATTGGAAAAAAAAAGAGACATCACAAACTTACCATGTCCCAATCAAAACTCCTGAATGTTCTTGCCAACCTACCCCTGCCTCTCCTGTTCTTTCTGCAGTCTTCCCTGAGTGCCAACTCTATCCTTCCACTTGCGGAGGCCACAAACACTGTAGTCTGTAACACCTCTTTGACCCACTCTGTACATGACTAATCTATAGGAAATTCTATCAGCGCTACCTTCCAATAAAAATGGAATCCAACTGCTTTTCATCATCCCCACTGCTTCTGCCCAAGACCAAGTCACCTGCAGTTTTCTATGTGGATTATTTGTAACAGCCGCTTCTATATGCTTCACTGACCATCTCCTGTCTGTTCTCAACCCAACCGTCTTGGAGATCATTCCAAGATGTTGACTGAAATCTTGTCACTCTTTTCCTTTGATTTCTCCAGCAGTTTCTCATCACATTCAAAGCCAAGCACTTACATTGGTCAACAAGGCCCTCGTGATCTGTTTCCTCTGCTCCAACCTCTTCAACTTCATTTCTCATCCTCTCTCTCATTCTGTAGCATTATTCAACCTCTTTTTCGAATAAGCCCATCACAATCTCACCACAGGTCTTTTGCACTTGCTGTCCCTTTTAATTGGAACACCCCTCTCTCAACTCGGTTGTCACTTTATATGTGAGGCTACGTCTCTGGATATCCTGGATATACTACATAAAATCATAAACCTGGACATACTATATAAAAATCATAAACCATCTGTCTTCCACCTTCACCCCAACAATAGTTTCTCTCTCTATTAATCCGTTTTTGAAATTTTTCCTTCCATAGCACTTATCACCATGTGACTTGTTAGAGAGATAGAAAGAAATAGATATATGCATACATACACATAATGAGTTGTTTATCATCTATTTTCCCGCCCCCACCAGGAAGCAAGCTACACAGATGGCATTTTTTGTTGTTTTTTTTCTTACTGATGTATCCCCAGATCTTAGAACAAATGGAAAAAAAATCATTTATAACAATCAATAAATATTTATTACATGAAATAAGTCTCTATTAAACTATAATTACTCCTATAGGGGGCACTACTCTTAAAACATTGTCAATCATGGTTTTTTTTCCTCAAGTTGAAAGGGATCTGAAACATTCCGTGTATCTTCCCAATTTTACCAAAGAATATACAAAGACCCAGAAAAGGATAGAAATTTGATCAGGTTTTGCAGTAAATGAGTAGAATACTTAGTATCAGACTGGCAGACTCCTGACTCTTACTCAGCCTGGTGCTCAATTTATTAGTCTTAAAACATGTCAGAATTTCCCGAAGAAAAGATTGTGGGTTTGTCGATCGGAAAAATATAGATATTAATAGGACAAGTCCAGGGCTTGACAAGAGCTTTGGAACCACCAACGAACAGCAGGATTCACTGGAAAATTAGGACAAGAACAATTTAAACAGGAAATGTGACTCAGAGGAGGTCATAGAAGCTGAAGAGAGTTGTCAGTTTGTTCGCTGAGAATTGATTGGTTGGCATAGTCATTTATTCACTGCTCATGCCAGTTACTATACCAGGGGTTAAGGAAGGTAGATAAACTATGACAGCTGTGCCAAGGTGCTGATGTTCTTTTGTGCTGCGTGAGGAGGGGACAGTCAACAAAGTGTGCATTAGAAGCGCTTCCCTGGACAGGTGACAGCTGAATTGAGTCTGGAAGAACAAGTAGCTCTTAGCAGGTAGAGAAAAATTTGGAAGGTGGGAAGGTGGGAAGATGGAGGGAACAGCATGGGCAATGTCAAGGTGGTGTGAGGGTACATATATTCAAGGAACTGAGACTAGCCAAAGAGGCCTAGAGTGGTAGGTTAGTAGGTGGGAGGGGGCAGGTAAGACGAGGAGGGAAGCCTGAGAAGATGGCCTGAGGCCAGATGGTGAATGGTCTTGCAGGATAAGCCTGTAAACACCTTGTTGAGGGAGAGACTCCCCCCGCCCCAAAATCTCAGGGCTTTTAATGCTATTCTGATAGTCTATGTGCTTTCTTAGATAGTAACTTTTTATTATTTTTACCCACAGATTCCACACCATTTCTCATGTGCTTTTATTCTGAGGAAAAAATTAATATGCTTTTTTTCATTAACATATGTCACATTCACAGATGGATTCTAGTAGAGCCCAAACCTGGTTCTAATGTATGAGCATATTGTGAGTGAAGATTGAAATAATAAAAATATATCAGTGTTGTGCCTTCCAAGCTATAATTCTTCTCAGAGAAGAGAAAATATATATACTTAAGTCTAAACTCAGAGAGGGTTGTATTTATGTAATAAAAATCCCAGATGAGGAGCCTACAGTGTAATTTTAGAGCATTGGAAGGAAGCTGTGAAGTTTACATGGTGTAAATTACATCCAAGGAAAAGAGAAGTGTTAGATTTATATAACACTGCTCTCCTTTACATTACCATAAAAATGGAGGAAACAATAAAACTCCCCGAAAATTCTGGAAAGCCGACAATTCTTTTTAATAAAAGATGAATGTTCTGTGATATTGCTGCGATTAATCAAATAGATAATATTTTATTTGCATTTGTCTGGTTAGGTGTTGGAATTTTTTTTTTTTTTTTGAGTTGATGTTTGTAAAGATAGGAACAGAAGAGCCAGAAGCACTGTCTCCTTCCATTTAGTCGACAAATAGCCACAGACAGACCAGTCAGAAATTGGAAGAAACCCGAGAAAGTAGATGAGCTCTTCTCAGACGATGCACAGAATCTGCTTTAACGGGATTCCGGTCACGTAGTCCAGAGCTCAGACCTGCTTTGGCTTAATCAGCTCCCAAACATTAGAGTCTAGTACAACCGTGTTGATCCAGGCCCCCACATGCATAACTTATTTCCCCTAAATTAGGTCTTTTTACTTCCCTTGGTTTGACACATTCTATTGAAAGCTGCAATCGCAAGACCGCAGTATCATCAGGTTTATGTATGTACGTGTCTATGTATGTACGTGTCTCTGTACGTACCGACGGCGTTTACACACACAGCTCCAGTGCGACGGCGTGTCACCTCCTCCCTCCCGGGCACGCAGAGAGTACGGAGCGGTATGAGATTACACGCAGGGTTTCAACTTCCTCTATTTGGACAAATTATTTGGGCACCGCTTTGCTGAAAATAGGGCCCATCCGCCCTTGCAGAATTGGACAGTGCATGAGGATCCCGTACTTAACACCTTCCTACGGTGTGAGCAAGATCCGTACTAAGTCGTTAAGCCCCGCAGGGAGACGTTCTGCAAGAGCTGCTCATGACAAGCACAGCCGAGTCAGAGATTGAAAGCCCAAGGATCCTGGACACATTCGTTTCAGTGCTTTTCAGAAAATTCTGGCAAAAACATAATTGCAATGCTCCAGCTTTCTGTCTTCAGTTGAAAGAATGAAGTTTGAAAGAGTGTAAGGGAGTAGAGGAGTAAGCATCCCACTGAACCTGGAGCACACTATCGTTGTTTATGACACGGGATGCTTACACATCAGCAACCCCATAACCAGGCTCAGAGTAGGACCAGAGAGACTGCTTTTCATTTTATCGCCTGGTAAGTAGAGCAGAGAAACTGATTTTGTTTGAATTCTATCCATGACTTTCAGTATGATTAAAATATACTATTAAAATAATAGTTCAGGAAAAACACGCCTCTTCAAAATTCTTTCTCAAGAAATGGCTGCAGAGCGGCAGTGTTATTTATGCAAACCATCTTGCCTGTCTATAACAAACACATGTGGCCTCACAGTCTTCTTTGCTCATTCCTGATGTTGTGAGAGAGAACCTGGTTTTCTGAGGTGATGATATTTATAGTTTGGCATCATCAAAAAGCAATTCCTTGCTTATTTGGGATTCGAAGCCTCGCCGGGTCTCCCTTGTGACTCATTCTGTATTCACTCAGGGCTCTATGCCTGCCTGCCTGTGCGGTGCTCTCATGAATCCTTAATTCCATTTGAACTCAGCAATGCCACAGTCACTTTCCGTCAACCCGCCCACTCAGCTGAATTGCACCAGCCTCTTCTGCGCAAAGCACCACACTCCCGTTCTAAGATTGATTGGGTGTCGGGCCACCACCACAAAGACAAAGGAGGTCAAACTCAGCACCTGCGGTTTGCTTTAAGACCTGATGCCATCGTCATCCCTTCTGACTTCTACAGCTGACACTGATGAAATTTTCCAGGACTTACCTACATAACCCCGTGTCTCTGTTGAACCGGCTATATCAGCACTTCATCACTGATAATAATCACTGAAATATTAATGATGTGTTACTCTCACCCTCTGTCTGCAAAGCACACGGTTGAAGCCAAAATGACACGGTGAGGCCAGAACAGACTGATGTGTAGCCAACCCTGTATCGTGGCACCTTTCTTGTTCTTCCGCTTTGCTCTTCTCTGGGGTGGTGGGGCAGGCATGGCTAGCGTGCTGGCCAGATGTCCAACAGAGGGTGCAGCTCTAGGCTCCAGGGATTGCAAGTAAGGCAGGCAGGGTAGATGCAGGGGTCAGAAGCAGGGAGAATCAGAGAGCAAGCTCAAACCTGGTGCTTATGTTGACCAGACAAGTGCGGAATGAAAGCTTTGTGACCAAGCCAGAGGATCTTGTGTAAGAGAGGGCTATAGACTCAACATAAGAGCAAGAGCAAGGGCAGGGAAACTGGACCTGAGACAATTACCACGACCTGGGCTGGTGGGATGGTGCCTTTTAACAACTGGTTGCCCACAGAGTTGTGTGTGTTATTAGTGTTGGCCTAGTTTAGAGGCACGAAGTAGAGGGCTGGCAATATGCAAAGTATTGGAAAGGTTGAAAACTTACTTAGAGAGTATTGGATTATTTGAGCTCTCCCCAGTGGCCCTTTAGTAGCTGTAGCTAGAGATAAGTCAGATGTGGTCCCCGCCTTGAGAAGTTCACCATCTGCAACAGGAGACGGGAATGTAAATAAAAAATTACAACACTCACAGGATGGCTGGGAAGAAATGGTCTCATTCCACCAGGAGGGTAGCAGTAGTAATCAACATTTATTGAAAGTTCACCAGATACCAGGTACAGCATAAAATACTTTACAAATGTGACCACTGATTTTATCAGTCTGTTTTATAAAACAAACAAATGGAAGCTAACAAAGGTTAAACAATGATCACCCAGGGGTGCAGAGCTAATGAGTGTTAAAGGCTGATTCTATGACTTACAGCTTGGCCACTAAACTAGTCTGTTCTGGGACACATGTTCTAAGATAGATGGTGAGGAATATGGAACTTGTCAGGAGAGCGCCAAGGACAGTGGGGAGACTGGAATTCGTGATCAATGAGCAAGCCTCCCCTGGCCCCCTTCCAATGAGTTGTCTGAGATTCAACGTCAAAAGCTAGAGGAGGAGACACACAGTGTGGCTTCAGGTGTGGGTGAAAAGTGGACTGTTTTGCTTGCAGTGGAAGGAAGAGCGGTTTATCTGTAGATTCCAGAACCACTTTTTCTCCGCTCTCGGTACCAGGTTCTTCTGGCAACACGGATTGAGAATCCTGGAGTAACTGATAGACACCGGGTGGTTCTGCCCACGAACAGCAACAACAAATGAAAGCATCTAAGGATTGTTTAGCTTAGAGAAGAAAGTGTATAGATATCTTCACACATTTGAAGGGCTGTCATGTGGAAGAGAAAAATTAAAATGTGTTCTCTATGACCTTAATGAATGCAACTGGGACCAATGCCTGGAAATTCTAGGGGGCAGACTGCAGCCTGAGAAATACTTTTTCCCAACCACTAAAGCTCACAAACATAGAAGCTGGCCTGTGGTAGTGTGAGACCTTCATCACTACAGGTGTCACGTAGAGGGGGGGTCCCCTTCTGTTGACAGTGGTAGTTTTCAAGTTGTAGGGTTCAAGGGATTCACTTCCACTACTTGCAGAAAAAATGTGTATTTCTGGTCTTAGCATTTAGAGATTCTGATTCAGTAGGTCGGTCGTCGGTATCAGGAATCTCTTGCTTTTAATAAGTGAGCTAGAAGATTCTGATGCAAATGAGAAATATTAATCTGAAGACCATAAGCAGAATTTCCACTTTGAGGGAGGTTAGATGATCTAAGGAAGTTTCCATACAGCTCTGTGTCGTCACCATGTTGATCTATCTCTACCCAGAATTCCGATTTTTCGTACAGTCACACAAGTTAATACTTAGTTAAGGGGCGCTTGGGTGGCTCAGTCAGTTGAGTGGCTGACTCTTAATTTCAGCTCAGGTCATGATTTTGGGGTCATGAGATCGAGCCCTCCTCCTGAGCATGGAGCCTGCTTAAGATTCTCTCTCTCCATCTCCCTCTGCCCCCCCTGCTTACACGCATGCTCTCTCCCTCTCTCTCTCTGAAAACAAAATACTTAGTTAAACTTTGATATTAATTTTTTAAAAAGATTTTATTTATTTATTTGACAGAGAGAGAGAGACAGCCAGCGAGAGAGGGAACACAAGCAGGGGGAGTGGGAGAGGAAGAAGCAGGCTCATAGCGGAGGAGCCCGATGTGGGGCTCGATCCCAGAACGCCGGGATCACGCCCTGAGTCGAAGGCAGACGCTTAACCGCTGTGCTACCCAGGCGCCCCTAAACTTTGATATTTTATCTTCCTCTTCTAATTAGTTCATCCAATCAATATTTTCTGAGCATCTGCTATGTGCCAGGCATTGTTCTAGGCATGGGGGAGACAGAGTAGAACAAAGCAAACAAAGCACTTTGCCTTTGTGGAGCCAATAATCTAATGAAGGAAGATAGAGAAGTAAAATAAATAAGTTATTTTGTAAATATTCTCTCTATATAACCAGACATGAACTCTTTTGAGAAAGGACTATTTATTATTTCGTACAGTGTCTGGAACAATGCCATGCAAGAATAGGTACTCAAAAGTATATTTTAAAGCAGCAGTAAAACACTAAAACAAGACTCCAAAACTGAACTTTTTCTACTACAAACCAAGTAAAACAGCATTTTTAATAGAATTCTCTAGGGTGGTAGCGAGGTTACCATTACTAGGAGGTGTTCAAGCAAATGTCATGTTATTACTTAGGAATGTTCCAGAGCAGGCAAAGGACACTGATGGACAATTTGACTAGATGTCCTCTAAGGTCCCTGTCATCCAGGAGATTCCCTAATGAGCATGGATTTAATGCACACGGAAGGGCACAAAAAAGGCTCGGGCTGACACAGAGGCACAGCTAAGTGCCTAGCTTACATTTTATCTGTGATAAATCAGTTACTGGGTGGGAAGATGACTGTGCTAAATATTAAGTACATACAGTAATAGAGCAGGTTTAAAATAACCAAAAATTAAAAACAAGCTAACTATAAATTCTATTCCAGTGTGTTTGATTTCTAGAAGACTTTAAGATTATATCTGGCAAATGGGTTGGTAATTTGAAAACCAAGTGGATGTCTCCCAGTTACGTAGATGGAAAAAAAAAAGTCCAGAGGATTTCCTTGAATTTTAAAATTCAGGAGATTTTAAATTTCTGAATCTCATTTTGGACTTTTATAGAATTCTTTTTTGAGCCTTCGGATGTTTCACATTTATAAAGCTGTAAATGCTGAAAACAACAGTCCTCCCAGATGGAGGTGTAGGTCCATAAAATTAATAAACACAGTGATTTATGCAGAGCCTATTGTCCCATTGATGAAAATGAGAAGCAGACAGTGTCTGACGGATGAACATGACAAGAGGCTAAACGGCTCAAAATCTGTGGCTATCCTTCGCATGCTACCCATGTGTGCCAGAGAAGCAAATCCTCAGTCAGCCCGAGCTTGGTTTCTACCTCCCAGTGGAGGGTCGGAAGGGGTGAGTGATCCAATCAATATCCAGTTGTTAGAGTAACAGCCATGTCGGTTCTGGATGGCCGACTGGGCGAAAACATGTTTGTTCTGCTTAATGTGACAGTGTCCTGTCAAATTAACAGCCACGGTGGCAGGAGCAAGCTTGCTTAATGGGTTGGAGTCAGTTCCACCGAGAATTTATCATCAACATGCATCTGAGAGGAACCCCAAACCTCATTACCGGGGTTTATTTGTAGATAATAACTGAAGGTATGCCATGTACCTACAGCAGGATTTGTTTGCTTTTCAGCCACTCCGTTTCATGTTCTTTATCAAAAGCTGCCCTTTTAACTCCCACAAACTCTGTAGGATCAGGCTTGGTCCGTGTTTAAACACACCAAGCGAAGAGGAATATTTAAGCAACTGTGCCGAGATAATTTAGCAAGATAAAATGACGATTTGAGATAACCAAGTATTTGATGTCGAGGGCAACAGAGGAGAGAAACTACCCAGAGAGTTGCTTCACCCCACACTTTATTGTCAGTACTTACATGCATGTTTCCTCTCCAGGGGAGCTGCTCTTCCAAAGCCATCATCACAAGCTGTTTGCCAGGTTCTTCCCATAGCTCAATTGTGTTTGACCCATATAGTATAAAAAATAAAAAAAAATACGCTCTATCATTTAAAAATAAAAAAAAATTCACACATAATCCCGGATGTCTTCTTTGAATTAAAAACCACAGAGAAGTGGGCAACATAAGCCAGCTTTGCACACGGTAGTAGTTTCCTGGAGCTGTATGGTAACCTGTCCTCTTTAGATGGGCTGAGCGTTTTCCGTCATCAGACTTAGGGGTGGAAGATGCAATATGGTGGCATTACTGCCCATGTGATAATGGTAAGACCCTCTTTGCTTTCCCTTTTTTCGAACCCCCCCATCTTCCGCCAGTGCCTCTCAGTGGTCTGAACCAGTGGAAGCTAACGGACAACAGAGGCTGGGAGAGGCCAGCACTTCCCAGGACAGTCTAAGAATGGCAAGGAGAAGATCTGAGAGGATCGATTTAGAGACAACAAATATGGGAGCCAGAATGCATGGTTTCTAACTCACTAATTGAATCTGTGATCTTGGAAAAGCCCTTAAACCAACTTGATGCTCAGAGTTTTCCATCTGTAAAATGAAAAATTGAGCGAGGTGATCCTTGAAGGCTGTTAAGGTCCATGCTTCTGTGGTGGAGGGGCTGGTACAACCTTTCTTTCATTGTCTGTGTATATCCGTCAGCTTCTTCGGTGACATGAGGCACTGGGAGGCACCTAAGTAGCTCTCATTTGTGAGACCCAGAGATGTTTTAGGGAAGGCAGGGGATGTAGCTTGCCTGATAACAATAAAAACATCTCTGGGTAGCTTTACTCTAAAAAAAAAAAAGAAAGAAAGAAAGAAAGAAATGAAGGAAATTTACAAGCGGCCGCTTTAGCTGGATTGCTGCTTGGAGTGAGAAGACAACAATGCTGTCCCTGCCCCCTGGACTCGCCTGAGAGCTAAGGATGTCCCGAGCGATTGTGACCTTAGCTGCTTTCATAGTCCTCAGGAACCCGAGGACACCTTTCAAACGAGACAACTGCTCTAACAACAGCATACTATTTTCACCATTTAGGTCACAAATGATTTCCCCAGAACGATTGGCTCCAATTTCAGAAGGATTCTGGAAACAGATCCAATGTGCGGTCCAGACCTGCAAGTTCCCCGTGAATCATGAACTCATTTCTGCTTGCTAGCGAACTGCCTGCTGACACTGAAGTGTGGACGTTTGATGGCGGAATCATTTCTCTATGTAGAGCAGCAACTGCATAATGAATCAGGAAAAATGGCAGCGGCTTTTCCGTCTTCATTTGCTCAAAACAGATGAAAATATTTTCATTCCACCTTGTGAAATGTCAACTCACCCACTAATGACAAAAATCGAAACCTGGATTTTCACAGGATTCTTTCAAAAAGTGTATTAGCTTTGTTAAGGTACTACAATATTTTGAATAAAAGTGAACACACACTTCAAAATATAACCATTATGGGGCTAACTGAGACCTCGATAATTTAGTCATTTTTCTCTCTGAAAATGAGGAATTTCAGAAACAGATCCAGACCCCTCTGTTTTTACCTCATGTGGAATCGACGAAAGCGACTGAGGCTATTTACTGGCAGGTAATGATAACCTGGACACTGACGTTCTTTCAGACATTAAGTCATCTGCAGTTTCTCTTTGACAGGTATGAAGCCTCAGAAATTAATCGTGCGAGCTCGTCCTGATTCACCCAAGATCACCCAGCAGCGGCGAGAACATTTTTTGTCAAAAGCTTAAAGATGAATCAAGTTTGCTTGTTGAAATGTCCAGCAAATAGGAGAATAACCATAGTCATATATCCCATTTTGAATTAAAAAGGACAGCGGACGTTAGAGCTATTAACGAAGAAGCAAAGGAGAAACTAAAAATATTACAGTCTGTGAGAGAATCTGATTTTAATGAATGGGTTACTATCTTTTTCAATAAAATCTTGATTAAGTGGGAGAATTGAGGAAAAGAGATACCTGAGCAAGCAAAATTTTGATTTGGCTGGAAAACAAATGATTTTTTTTCTTATGTTTGTAGCCTTACCACTGCAGGTCTTCCTAGAGAGATGGTCCTTTTGCCTTAAATTCAATTGGCCTTTTATCGGGCACATCGCACATGCTGGCCATGACAGTAGGAGGCTAGAGAGACTGACTACTGAACAAATACTCCCCCTGCTGTCAAGGAATTCTTAGACTCAGTGAATAGAGCATATTGAACATAAATGAGTAGCTTTGAAAAGTATTTGTTCCTGGGGTCTTCCAGAACCATCATTTTGTGTTTCTGTTTCCCTTGCTTCATGATGGAGACAGAAATGGGGAAGGACGGAAAGATAGCTGGATTCAGATGGAAAAGTCTTGAGGATAAAGTGAAGCGATACGTGTGAACGCTCTTAGTACAATGTATGCTACTTTACAAATGTCAACAACATGCATGTATATTTCTTTATTGTATCAAAGATTATGGTAGACATTATTTTGATTAACTCCTTAATAAGAGCTCGGAGGTCGGAAGGGAGTTGGATGTCACTAATTTTTCTTAGTCGACCAGCCAAACATGTTTTGTGTTTCTACCAGAATACGACGAAGCCATATAAGCTGAGCCATATAAACCAGGCTGCTCCGGGAACACATAGGAAGGACATGGAAACCAAATTTGGGATGCCAGGCACTGCTTCTTTAAAGAACCTGACTTTAAAGAATAGCGTGGAGGAAGGTACATTTTTAGATAATTTTTGCAATTTCCTGCAGTTGTTTCTATGAAATAAATGAACTATTGGTTCAGAAATTTAGAAGATGTCAAATTTCTAAGATAGATAGTAAAGTGCAATTATTCCAAAATCAAAAGAGAATCCTTCCTTTATATAAAATGTTGTCACAAACTGCTGGAATGAGCTTAGGCAGTGTGCATTTTGTATGATGTAATTGTTGAAAAATGAAATCCTAGCATCTCTGTTAGTGTTAAGTGACAATTAACGAGCCATTAATTTATCAGAAAATGTGCTGAGCTTCTGTTATATTGCTAGAACTCTCAAGTGAAGAGGGAGTACAAAAGAGATTTTGAAGTTGTCTCTCTCCTTCAGGAATTTACAGTCTATTGGGGAAGACAGACTTGTACAGACATGACTAAAATATTAGGTTTGAAGTAGAATAAGTACAAGTAATTGCTATACTGGTGAAATAAAGTAGGGAACAATTATTTTTACTATATGTTAAGGATTTAGAGACAATTTTATAGTTATGAAACAAACTGTGAAGGTAAGCAGTGACATTTAACACTTATTCTCAATTCAGTTCTGGGTATTTGAAAATTACCTTAAGGCAGAATTGTTTCTGTGCTCAGAAATGTGGATATTGGCTTGCCTTTCTCCCTTTCCATTTGTCTAAACAAATTCTTTACAATCATAGCTTTTCTGCCTACATCCTTGCCTATGGGCATTTGTAATCCTAAAACGGATGCATATTTCTCGGTGTTCTGTCCAAATTGGATAGTTTAGGATCTTCAACCCTGAGATGTGGGTCTTAGCTCCAGAACAGCTCAGGAAGGCTACAGCACATTTGAGGTGCTCTTTGTCATGGATATCATGAAAAATCTATGACTTCACGGGTGCCTGGGTGGCTCAGTCAGTTAAGCATCCCCCTTCGGGTCAGGTCATGACCCCAGGGTCCTGGGATCGAGTCCCACATTGGGCTCTCTGCTCAGCAGGGAGCCTACTTCTCCCTCTCCCTCTGCCTGCCACTCCCCCCTGCTTGTGCTCTCTGTCAAATAAATAAATGAAATCTTTTTTTAAAAAACTATGACTTCAGGGGCACCTGGGTGGCTCAGTCATTAAGTGTCTGCCTTCAGTGCAGGGCCTGATCCCAGAGTCCTGGGATCAAGCCCCGCATCCGGCTTTAAAAAACTATGACTTCAGGGGCACCTGGGTGGCTCAGTCATTAAGTGTCTGCCTTCAGTGCAGGGCCTGATCCCAGAGTCCTGGGATCAAGCCCCGCATCGGGCTCCCTGCTCTGCTATGAGCCTGCTTCTTCCTCTCCCACTCCCCCTGCTTGTGTTCGCTCTCTCGCTGGCTGTCTCTATCACTGTCAAATAAATAAATAAAATCAAAAAAAAAAAAAGAAGAAGAAGAAGAAGAAAGAAATAAAGAAAGAAATGTTCTGGGAGGCCACAGAGACTCTTAAAAAAAAAAAAACTATGACTCGGAAAGAATGAGTATCAAAAACTTCTTTTCCTGCTGTACCTTTCAGAGAAGAGATTCTGTGATTCTGTGTGAATGTTGGTTTAAACCTCTACTGTGGTCTCCAAAATTTTAGATGATCTGACCCTCGACTGCCTTTCAATGTGTTCTTATTCCCTACTCGCCTTCATTTACTCTTCTCTGACCACACTGGCTTCCCTCTGTTCCTCAACAAGCTGATGGTTATTTCTTCCTTCTTTAAGGTCTTTATATTGGCTGTTTCCCAAACCTCTAGATGGCCAGATGGCTCCTTCTCCTCATTTAGGCTTCAGTGCCAATGCCACATTTTCAGAGTGGTCTTACCTGACCACCCAGCCTTTTGTGTCATTTGCTTTTAGGTACAAGCAAAAGAAAATGTGTTTCAAATCCACTTAAACAATAGGTGAGCTCACAGAAGGAGAAATCCTGGGGTGGGGTGCACTTCTTGTGCTTGGCTTAACAGGTTCTTTCCTTTGCTTCACACCAATTTCCACAGCATCTTTCTTTTTAATTTTTTTTTAAAGATTATTTGAGAGAGCGAGAGAGCAAGAGAGAGAGCATGCAAGCAGGTAGGGGTGGGGGGGTGGAAGAGGGAGACAGAAAATCTCAAGCAGACTCTGTGCTGAGCGCAGAGCCCCACGCAGGACTTATCTCACCACCCTGAGATCACAACCTGAGCCAAAACCAAGAGCTGGATGCTTCACTGACTGCACCACTCAGGCGCCCCAGCACCATCTTCTTTCTAACGCTGGTTTCCTTCATGATTATAAAATGGGTCCAGGGAAAATCTGGGCTATAGGTTTCTTGTTAATACCATAAGACAACTGATTGCTCACTACTGTTTCTTAAAAGAGAGGAAAAAAAACTTTCTCAAACGTCTGCAGCAAAATTGTTTTACTTTCATTGGTTAGAGCTGTGTCACATGATTAAGCTTGAACCAATCATTAATAAAGTGGATGGGATATATTCATAATAATAAGAGTCTGAGGTCCTTTTCTCAAATCACATTGCTGCTATTTGTCAAGGGAAGATGGGTTAAGTGCTAGGGAGTCAACTGAAATGTCCACCCTCCTCTCAGGTACAATCCTTTTATCTTTTTAATGTTTTACACTCACAACAATTCTAAGTTATATATTTATGTTATTATATATATTGTTATTGTCTGTCTTCTTCACCATAATTAAAATTTCACAAGAGAATGGCCCTTGTATTCAATGATATTTCTTTCCTTAGAAAAATAGAATAGTTGGTACACAATAAAAATTTTTTTTGAATCAGTGAGATATTGTATCACTTTTTTATGGAGTCTTTTGATTTCACAGGGATGAAAAAATTTGCCGACTTATAATAAATTGACTTCTTCTTTTTATTACCCAGAGACACTTATTTCTCAGAAGGCCCCAGTTATTGGATAAAGATTCCTAAGAAAGTGGTGATTTTATCAGTCTTGGGAATTTTTGAACTAAACTTTGAAGAATAAATAAAATGAAAAGTAGAGCAATTATGTAAAAAGAAATAATGAGGAAGGTGTATGGGGGACAGGAACAGTAGCAAAATAGTAGATAAAATAGCATGGGGTGTGCTACGAAATGAAAGCAGTCTGGTGTAGCTGGGACTAGGATGTCTCGAGTGACAGGGCAGGAAGGGAAGCAATGACATTGACTTTCTCCAGGTGGTCCTTTTCAGTTACTTCCACCATTGTGATCACCTGGTCATTACCTTATTCATTTCAGCACATTTGTAATTTGTTATATGTTAAATTATCTTACAAATATTCCTATTTCTCTGTACTTGATCCCTTAGGTATATTTTGCTTCTTTACCAAGTTTGTAAACTCATCGATAGCAATGAATAATTTTACTATGTGTTAAAATGGAACTGAACTGATGTAGGCATAAGGGAAGCTTCATACGAGCAAAGACCTTGAGTGACTTTTTCACCATAGTATCCTCAGTGCACATGGAAAGCACACATTAATATTTGTAGAATAACTGAATGACTGAGGGAATGACTCAGACAATCTGTTTTTTAAATCAGCCTTCCCCTTCACTCATATGATCTTGAAAGAGAGTCACTGAATCCTTTTTAAGTCTTGATTTCCTTATCTGTCAAGTGGGGATGATGCTGCTGATGGTAAAGCATTGCTGGGAGGGTTAAGTGAGATAGAGAAGGCACTTTGGGAAATGAAATGCTATACAAATGTATATATATCACAGTGCTGGGCATTATTCTGAAATCAGTAGCTACACTCCAGGAACAGAGATGGGAACAGGAACAAGATAGACGGTCAATTTGGCCTCCAAATGAGAAAATGTAATGCTTACATTGTTTGGCCTGTCTCGGAGATTTTAAGCCACACATATGCTATTTTTTTAAAGTTGCATATTTCACGATAAGAAATGGAGACAGACAATCAGCTGAATAAACAGCTATAGAGATCCAAGCCCAAGGACTTCTAGAATTTCAAGATGTTGTGTTAAGTAGATGTTCTTGAGTTGAAACGGGCTTCTTTGTGAGCAGGTTATTTCTGGGATTCACAGCCTGTGTCAAATGGCTCTTTTATCCCTCCTTTCATTCTCACCTGAGAAGGAATGACGAAATTTTCTTGCCTTGATGTAGAAAAATGATCGCTGTACCAGGGGTCAGGAAATGAATTATAGTGCCAGCTTTCCACTAATTACTTATGTAACCTTATATTAACTGCATTTCAGTTTTTCCTCTATAAAATGAAGGAACTGTGTGAGATAAAGTCTGAGGTTCTTCTATTCTCTAAAATTTTATAATCCCTAAGTATTCAGAGGAAATAACAAATCTGAATCCCAGGCAAATTTTCACGATCGCTCAGCTTCCTGAGTCCCTATTCTACCAATAACTGTCCCCTTCTGCACATATTTCTACAGAATACTTTTATTCTGGCTTTGAAAGACTTATTTTGGGGAGTCATTTTGCTGGCTAATTTAGCTCATGTCCTATTATCCAGCTGGATGATAATAATAACAACTACCACTTACATAACACTACCCGCGAGGCACTATTCTAAGAGCTTTCATATATTAACTCATGTATTCTTCATAATAGCTTTATGAGGTAGATGTTATTGTGATCCTTACTTCATATATGAGTAAACTGAGGCAAAAGTAGGGTATGTAATTTGTCCAAAGTCATACTACTCTTAAGTACCAAAGTCTCTATTCAGCTCCAGACTGTTTTACATCCCCACATATGTGTGTTAAAGTAATAAACTATACTTAATATGGAGGGTAGGAGAAAAGCTGGCAAGAGAAGGTCTACAGCAAGGAAGCCTAGAGCCAGGCTTCCAGATCAATGTGTCACGTACACAGGACAGGTAAAACTATCCAAACTGAGGAAGGAGAGCAACCAAAAGTCTGAGTTCTATCCCATAGGCCAGTTTGCTCCCCAAATTTTGTCTTTGGGATTGCTTGCCAAAAATGTGACTTTAAATATAAAACTAACAAAATGAAATCATTTCTTGGAGAACATTTCTGTGGTTCACTATGGAATGCCAAGTTAAGAATATCTGTCTTACATTTTCAAGCACATGTGTTGTAGTAATTTTATGGGGTAATGAGTTGGCTTCCATTAAAGATATTTTATTTTTACAGGGGCTGGAGAAACGTTATGTGGCAAGCAGTGAAATACCTTACTTTTTTCAGATTGCTTTAGCTAATCACCTGCAGGTGAATTTTCTAGGAACTCTGGTTTTAACCATTTGACTGCTATGGATTTCAGTGGGTTGTGACTGAAGACTTTGGACATAATGGCATAGGACTCAGTAGTGAGAATGGAGGAGTTCAGGATATAAGGGAAGTGATCAGAGTTTCATGGAAGAAACACAGGATTTTCATCTCAACTTTAAAACTTAAATGAGACTTAAAGACCATTCATTAGATACAATAGAAAATAATTCAAAATGTGACAAGAGCTAATAAATGGAGACAGATGTAATTTTGAAAAGCTAGCATAGTCTCCACTTCCCAGTTTGTCATGTGGCAGATGTTGCTAGTTATCTGCTCAATATCCTTTCTCTCCTTCTTCCTTGCTAACAGAAGCCAAATTTTGCAACAAAAAAAATATTATCCCTAGATTATCTCACAGCTGGAGGTGGCCATGTGACACTGTTACGTGATAGAGGTAAGAGGGGATGATGGCTGGGGCACCTGGGTGGCTCAGTTGATTAAGTGTCTGACTCTGGATTTCAGCACAGGTCATTATCTCAGGGTCGTGGGATCCACCCCCATCTTGGGCTCCATGCTCAGCGGGGACTCTGCTTGAGATTCTCTCTCTCCCTCTCCCTCTGTTTCTCCTCCCTCCCTCTCTCTCTCTCTTAAATAAATAAATAAATCTGGAAAAAAAAAAAAGGGATGATGGCCAAGAGAATCAGCAGCCATCTTGTAACTATGAGGCAAAAGAAAGGAGTGGTACAGAAATTATGGTGGGATGGAAATACTTAGATTTATTTATTTATTTATTTATTTATTTATTTAACAGAGAGACAGCCAGCGAGAAAGGGAATATAAGCAGGGGGAGTGGGAGAGGAAGAAGCAGGCTCCCAGCGGGGGAGCCTGACGTGGGGCTTGATCCCAGAACGCGGGATCACGCCCTGAGCCGAAGGCAGATGTCCAACGACTGAGCCACCTAGGCGCCCCAAGAAATACTTAGATTCTTGATTGTGTGTGAAGCTGATGCAACTATCCTGGACTGCTTAGCCATAGCATTCTCATTTTCTGAAAAAGAATTACATCTTTTTGATGTGTAAGCAGTTGCCTAATTCTGAGGTTAAGGGAAATACTCCTTCTGTGCTTTTTCCTTTTACCTACTCCCTTCCAGTGTCCCAACTTTTAGGACTGATGTGTGTTTGCACCTAGTCATGTCTGTGGGCAGGGGGGCTAGCAAGATAGGGTCACATGTCATTTCTTCCATTGTGACTATTATTCTTGAATAGGACAAACTACTCTTGGTGTTCTTTGAGAAATAAAAGGGTTTGACCCAAGATGAGAGCAGTTGTAACGATACATTGAATTTCAATGTAACAAACATATTAGTCCGTGGAGTAAAATAGTCAAATGAGCATTCTACCAGGAACGGGAAAGAGTTTGGGGCTTGGTCTTTGCCCCCATAGTGGGATATGGAAATGTCACCCAAGAGTTGCTATGCTGTCCTGATAGAGAAAACATAGCAAAAGGTTGGTGGCAGCTTTCAGTGCTCTGGGCCCGAAATGCAGCCCCACTGGGTAGAATTCCTCTGAAGCTCAAAACCAACAGGACAGGAGATATTGGGTCATTAAGTGCTGTTAAGGAAATTTTAAAGAACTTTGAAGGGAAGAGTTCAAGAGTTACTAGAGAGTTAAATGGGTGCTGTTGGTGTAATTTGTCTGGTGTTCCCAAGAAAACACAAGCTTGAGGCTAGAAGTCTGCAAGTTAAGAATGGCGGATTAGAAAGACCTTTGATGTCATCATTACACTTACACTAATTGGCCTAAGGCTTCTTTTTTGTATGAGCCCAATAAATTCTTTACTTTTTTAAACTGTTTGTTGGGTTTTCTGTTATTTGCAGCAGAACTTACTTCACACTGACACATCCCTTCTTCTCTCTCCATCTGTAGGGTGACCCACAGATATTTAATAAGGCTGAGAAAGGTATTGGGATGAAAGACAGACCTTGTGTTAGAGGACTTTGACTATGATTATGTAGGCCTCTGTGATGTCTGCTCTGTGCTTGTGTTTGGGATTTTTTGTTTTGTCGAGAGGTATTTAGACTTATTCCGTGTGCAAGAGTTCCATAAATATCAGGTTCTTTACAATTTGAGGTGGGTTGAGATCTTCCAGGGAAATGTGGGCATTTTGATTTTCTAAAGACAACTTGAGGAATGCAGGGTAGAATGCAGAGAAAGATGGAAGTGAGTAAAGAAAAGAAAGAGGTGGGTGGTGAGCACTGAAAATGTGCCTAATATGGTACAAGTCATCTTCTTTATTCCTCAGCACTGTTGTTCAGGCATATTTTGTTGAAACCATTCTACAAAACCAGAAATCTGAAATTCAAAGTGGGCAAAATACCTCACAAATAAGTGGAAAACCAGATATCTTCCCCAGATAATCTGACTGAGCATCCAGATGTTCTGTGACCTTTGCCCAGGAAGGAGACATTACCTTTAGTATACCAGACAGTTATCAAACCTGCTTGTTGCTCTGAATGGAGACACCATCTCTCTCTTCCAAGACCAGACAAACATCCTTGAAGAGAAAGCACGGAACTAGGGTGAGCAGCCAGTGCCTTTGCTTGCAAACAGGGCAAAGAAAGGTCCGTGGAGAATTATCCCCCCAAAACATCTACCTTTATGGTCCTCTTCCCCACTCTCTCTGACACCCCTCACCACAGTTTCACCCACGTGTCCCTTTCCTTGGGGCCTTCGGGGTTTTCAAGCTCTTTATTCCCTCCTATCACCCAAGAAAAGTTTTAAAAACACATTTTAGTCAACAAAATATTTAGAACACATTCCAAGGGGTTTTCACACAATCTTTTCCGGCAACAAAAGCATAACCATGAATTCATTAACTTGTTTATTTACTTTATATTTATTGTAGAACAACTCTAGAGCAGGTCCTAAGTGCTTTCATTATGGAGAGGACAGGTTTTAATAAATAAACAAATTAGCCATTCCGATACCAGTAATGGTGAAGAAGAAAACACTAAGAAGTATGAAATTCATGGGGGTTGAGGTTTGGTGCCTTTTTTTTTTTTTTAATGATTTTTTATTATATTATGTTAGTCACCATACAGTACATCCCTGGTTTCCGATGTGAGGCTCAATGATTCATTAGTTGTGTATAACACCCCGTGCACCATGCAATACGTGCCCTCCTTACTACCCATCACCGGCCTATCCCATTCCCCCACCCCCCTCCCCTCTGAGGCCCTCAATTTGTTTCTCATAGTCCATAGTCTCTCATGTTTCATTCCCCTTTCTGATTACCCCCCCTTTCTTTATCCCTTTCTTCCCCTACTGATCATCCTAGTTCTTATGTTCCATAGATGAGAGAAATCATATGATAGTTGTCTTTCTCTGCTTGACTTATTTCACTTAGCATTATCTCCTCCAGTGCCGTCCATGTTGCAGCAAATGTTGAGAACTCGTTCTTTCTGATAGCTGAGTAATATTCCATTGTATATATGGACCACAACTTCTTAATCCAGTCATCTGTTGAAGGGCATCTCGGCTCCTTCCACAATTTAGCTATTGTGGACATTGCTGCTATGAACATTGGTGGTTTGGTGCTTTTACACTGTTTTAAGGCCTCTGTAAAGAAGTGAAATCTGAGCTAAGAACTCAAGGATAAGAAAAAGCCTGGTACAAAAAGAACCTGAAAAGGAATGTTTCATACTAAACCTGAAAAACAAGTCCCAGGTGTCTTTGGATGAAGCAGGTGGAAAGGCTAATGCTGTATATCCAAGCAGGCCAGCCTTGGAGATCTCACGCTGCTTGACCTACGTCAACAGGAAAGTCGTCAAGAATCCTGCGTGTTCCTGAGTATTCATTGACTTAATGTCACTGGAAATAGCTTAAAAATTCTACAGCATGTTACTAACTTTGAAATTAATTCAGTGCATTAAAGTGTAAACACTGTGTGCTTTTTTGAGGGTTGCTTAATTAATCAATAGGTTTAAAGTTTCAAGAAAATGGCTGACCAATTTGCAAGAACTCTGAGAAACCATAGACAAATATTAGTGCAATTTTAGAGCACGGATCAAATAACCTATTAGACCCAAATGACTTAAATGAAACTCTACAAGGCTAAAAATTTAAAATTAAAAGAAGAGAAAGCAATAGGAAAAAACAGAAGTGCTGGATATCAACAAATTTTAGTCAGCATGGAAGAGTTTAACATAGAGAACATGAGTTTTAATTGTGGGTTCTATGAGGCAAAATATTAGAAATAAATAAAATATTTCACTAATAACTGCCAAATTATGTCATGCAGAATATGTACGTTGTTGAGAATGTATACTTTGCCTCCAGGACAGTTATTTCACAATACCTTGTGTGATGGTTAATTTTATGCGTTGACTTGACTGGGTTTCCAAGCCTTCAGGTATTTAGTCCAACAGTATTCTGGGTGTGTCTGTGTGGGTGTTTCTGGATGAGATTAATATTTGAATCAGTAGAACTTATGTAAATTGCCCTTACCATTGTGGATAAGTCTGATCCAACCCTTTGGATGTCTGAATAGAACAGAAAAGCAGAAGGGAAAATTCTCTCTCTTTATCTGACTGTTTTCAAGTTGGGACATCAGTGTTCTCCTGCACTCAGATGGGACCTTACATCACTGGCTCTCCTGATTCTCACGCCTTCATACTTGAACTGAAACTATGCCCCTGGATCTCCTTGGTTTCCAGCTTGCAAATGACAGATAACGGGACTCGTCAAACTCCATAACTATGTGATCCAACTCTTTATAATAAATCTGTGTCATTGTGTATACACACACACACACACACAACACACACACACATACAGTCTCCTATTAGTTCTGCTTCTCTGGAGAACCCTTATACTTTGTGTTAGTGATTTAACATGTTATTTTTTTTTAAGATTTTATTTTTATTTATTTGACAGAGAGAAAGACTGCCAGCGAGAGAGGGAACACAAGCAGCGGGAGTGGGAGAGGAAGAAGCAGGCTCCCAGTGGAGGAGCCCGATGTGGGACTCGATCCCAGGACCCTGGGATCACGCCCTGAGCCGAAAGCAGATGCTTAAAGGCTGAGCCACCCAGGTACTCCATTAACATGTTACTTTTATCAGGAATACCGGCATTAAAAAAAATAATGATGGAATTTTCAAAGGCAGCATTTTATGATAGGAATAGCCTCTGTTAGGTAGCCCTTCAGTTA
The DNA here is from genome assembly GCF_017311325.1 of Ursus maritimus. NCBI lineage: Eukaryota > Metazoa > Chordata > Mammalia > Carnivora > Ursidae > Ursus > Ursus maritimus. The sequence goes on from NW_024424786.1 coordinate 10,324,282, forward strand.
TAGAACCTAAAACAAAACTACCACCTTGAGTAATTAAGAGATGAACTTGAATCTGAACTGTGGCTCTAGTAAATAATCGCTGCTCTATGAGAAAGTAACTTAACCTCGTTTAGCTTTGTTTCTTTATCTGTAAAATAGGAATAACAGTATCTCAAAGAACTGTTCATCTTAGAGAACTGTCACAAGGATTAGATAAACTCATGTATATAAGTTTTCCAGCATAAGTCTAACACGTGGTGATCATTTTAAATAAATGTTAATATATATTATTACTGTTGTTATCTATATAAAGTTGATTCTGTTTGAAATTATTCTAATAACTTCTAACATGCTCAAAGATTAATAAGATTATTAAAAAATGTGTTGGGACAAGAGCAGAAGCTGTTTGTGTAAAGGAAATAGCATTACCTTTTAGACAAAATACAGAGCTTAGGAGATCTCACATGTCCACAGCTCGCCAGCATCAACCGGAAGCAAAAGACCAGTGGCTCCCACAGCAAATCGTAATGGAAGCTGGAAACTCCTGGGTGAGATCACTTAAGTAGGTTCCATTCGACTGAGTTCCAAGAAGACGGGCTCAGCTCATTTATTTCCTGTTCTCAGTGTTTACCATGACATAGGCACTGGCCCATGCACTTTTCACATGCTTGCTCAGAATAGCCTGATGAGGTGCATATTATTATTGGCCCCATTTTACAGATAAGGAAACTGAAGCACACATGGAGTAAGAGACTTGTTCAAAGTCAAACATGGTAACTGGGGAGCCAGGCCTGGGAACAAAGGCCACGTCCTTGACCACAAAGTGGTACTGCCTCTCATTGCCCCCTGAATGCTTCTACACATGTGGTATAAAAGAGGCTTCAGAATGGAATCTTACACCTTTTGCAATTTTAATCTAAGCATTTGTTCCAGAATGGAGAAGAGATTATTGACATCATAAACACATTCTCAAAAGTTATCGTCAAACTTACACTTACCAAACACCTCTGTGTCCCGTGTCACTGATCCCCGAGCACACAACTCCTTTGAGAACTGATGAAAACTATGAACATCCTACATACAAAAATGCTGGGGCACTTTTAAGGACTTCACAGTCAACCTGAACGTGGTTCAAATACCTCAGGTTGTGAACCCACTGTGATACCTCACCCCGTCCTCAGAACAATCCTGAGAGGTAGCTATTCCTACACTTTTCTACCAGTGAAGAAATTGAGATTAGAAACGGAACATAATTTGCTCAAGGTGACATTGTGGATGGGGAACAACATGGAAACCAAACCCAGATCAATCAGGGTCCAAATTTGGGCTACTTAAGTGATATGATACAGCTTCCAATCTAGTGGGGTTTTTTCTTTTTAAATTTTTTCTATCAATTGGCATCTCATTTTTTTTCCTTTCAATTCAGAGAAATTAAAAAAGAAAAAGATCTGACTCCTCTGGTTGTCATGTGGCAATTAGAATTTGAACTTTGAAACCCGGAGTATAAAAATGAAATGATTAAAAATGTCCGTCTGCTAGGAGCTTGTGACTTTAGAAAAAAAATGCCTCATTAGCTGACACAGAAAGGCCTTCTTACTGCATGCCTTACTTTGATTTCGCAAACTGGGCCCTGGTGTTCCGTTTCGATACAGCTCTGGGGTCACAGGGTTTACGGTAAGTTAATTTAGTTCAGCGTTTGGCCTAAGACAGGAACTGGCTTTAGATGCAGAAGTTTATCCAAATTGTATGGAATTTTAAGCGACGTAATAGAAATCAGAAAGTACAATTAAGTTCCTAGCATCAAGCTGGAAATGACTTTTGGCTTGGGAAGTGGGGCCAAGTCCAAAGGGATTGTGAAGACTCTGGGCTTTGAGAAAGCATCATAGTGACATTAACATTTCCACAGATGCTTGAAAAATTCTGATTGAAATGGGAATATCAATCAAAGAACAAAGAACATCTCATTGTTTATTGTTTTTCCCATAAGGGAAAAAGTCTGGAAGAAAAATTCATAAATGAAAGCAGTCATCAACATGCAATTTAAGACTAATTGACATCTTACCTATAGTATGATTTCTATGTGGCCTTGATCTTTAATCAAAATGAGAACTGTGTGTTGTATTTTGCTCCTAATTGGCTGTTGGAAAAAAAAAAAAGGCCTAACAATATTCTTTTAAAGTTTTGAAAGAAATTAACTTAATGGTCTTGAATCAAAACCAAACAGTGCTGAAAAAAGATTCCAAATAAAAAGTGCTTCCATATTACAAAGTCACCTCTGATCATGTTTGACTTCGCCTGAGAACCGATGTCTTATGATCAATAGCTCATTTCAAAGTCCTTTTTTTAATGACCAGAAATACTTGTAAAATAAACTTACCATTTCCATAAAGGAATATGATATACGAGGGAGGAGAAAGTGTTAGGATTCATGGTCAACTCTATCACGAATCACTATACTATTTCTTTTCTTAAATGTCCCCCCCATAGCTTTATTAGACTGAATTTACATAACTTAAAAATTCACTCACCTAAGTATACAATTAGATGATTGTCGATACATTTATAGAGTCGTACAACCATCACCATAATCTAGTTTTCAAACATCTCTATTATTCCCAAAAGTTCTCTTGTGTTCCTTTGCAGTTTTAATCCCCAATTCCATACTCAGACTCAGGCAACCATTAATTCATTTTTTATCTCTACAGCTTTGTCTTTTCTGGATATTTCATGTACATGTAATCACACAAATTTTTTTTCATGTGTGTCTGGTTGCATTTTGAGGTTTTCGAGGTTCCTGCATGTTGTGGCGGGCTCAGTCGTGTGTTCCTTTTCCATTGCTATGTATTATTTTATTGGATGGATAGATTATATTTTGTTTATCCATTCACCAGTTCATGAACATTAGAATTGTGTTATGTTTATGGCCATTATGAATATTCTATGAATATTCACATACAAGTCTTCGTGTAAACATATATTTTCATTTCTTTTGGGAAGAGAAATAGGAGTGAGACTGCCAGATTGTGTGGTAAATATATAGACTGAATAGTGTTCCTTTCAAATTTATATGTGACTCTACTTGGAGCTGGGGCCTTTAAGAAAAGAATTAAGGTTAAATGAGACGGTAAGCGTGGCACCCTAACCCAATATGACTAGCGTCCTTATAAGAAGAGGAGAGACCCCAGGGATGCTCACGGGTAGAGGAAAGAACGCATAAAGACACAATGAGAATGCAGTCTCTGCACATAAAGAAGAAGGGCCTCAGGAGAAACCAAACCTGCCAACACGTTGATCTTGGACTTCCGGCCTCCCGATCTGTGAGAAAATGTATTTCCGTTGTTTTAGCTTCCTGGTTTGTGGTTTTTTTGTGGAGGCCCAAGGAAACTATTTCAGTAAGTTTAACTTTTTAGTAAACTGCCAAACTGTACCATTCTTACATTCCCGCCAGTAATACGTGGGCGTTCCAGTTTCTCCATGTTCTCACCAACACATGATGTTGTTTGCCTTTTTGATTTTAAACATTCTAGTGCATGTGAAGTGGTATGGTGTGGTAGTTTTGATTTGCGTTTCCCTAATGACTAATAATATGGAATATCTATTCACATGCTTATTAACCATTTACCCTCTTTATTTTCTTTCATAAATATCTATTCATGCCTTTGACCATTTTAAATTGTGTTGTTTTCCTATTGAGTTGAAAGGTTGTTTATATAGTCTAGATAAAAGTCCTTTGTCAATATATAATTTACAAATACCTGTGGGCAGCAGACGGCTTAACTTTTCCTTTTTTAATGATTCATTTTGAAGCATGAAATAAATTTTAATTAAGTCCAATATATACATTTTCTTTTTATGGATTTTGCTATTGTTTTCCTACCTAAGATTTCTTTGCCTAACCCACATTTTTCTCCTGTGTTTTCTTCTGGAAGATGTATAGTTTAAGCTCTTATGTTTAGGTCTGTGATCTATTTTGAGTTAAGTTTTAATTATTATGTGAGATAAGGTTCTAAAAACACCCTATTTCATGTAAATATCCAATTGTCCCAGCAGAATATCCTCCACTGATTTGCCTTGGCACTTTTGTTAAACATTAATTGATCATACATATAAGGGTTAATTTTTGTATTTTCAGTACTGTTTCATTCATCAGGATTGCTTATCCTTATGCCTGAATTACACTATCTTAATTACTGTACCTTTATAGTACGTTTTGAAACTGGGTAGTGTAAGTCCTTCAAATTTGTTCATTTTTTAAAAATTGTTTTGGTTAGGGCACCTCGGCAGCTCAGTAGGTTAAGTGTGTGCCTTCTGCTTGGGTTGTGATTCCGGGGTCCTGGGATCAAGCCCTGCACTGGGCTTCCTGCTCAGCGGGGAGTTTGTGTCTCCCTCTGCCCCTCGCCCCCTCATGCTTGCACATGTGCCCTCTCTCTCTCTGAAATAAATAAAATCTTTAAAAAAAAAAGAATTTTCAAAAAAGTCCTTAAATTTTCAAATAATATCTTTTAAATTATACTTTTATTTTCAATTTAATTTTGATTTGTATTATATTTTTAATTAGATTTTAAATTCCTATCATTGTTTATATGTGCCTTTCCACTCATTCTTGTTCTGCCACCACCACCACCACCACCACCACCACTACCACTGGTCTGCTAAAGATTTGTCTACTTTATTAAGTCTTTCCAAAGAAACAGTTTTTGGATTTACTGAGATCTTTTATATCCTTGATAATTTTTTTGTTGAATTGGTTTAGCAGTTTTGACAGAGGCATGTTAATCCTCATCTTACTGAGGATATTATTCCATCACCTTCTGACTTCTTGCAGCTGAAAAATCAAATTATTATTCCTTTGAAGGTAATCTGGTATTTCTCTTCGGTTGCTTCTAAGATGTTCTCTTTGAATTCAGGGTTCTGCAGTTGTTGTTGTTGAGGATTTATTTATTTTAGAGAGAGAGAGAGTGGAGGGCAAGAGCAGAGGGAAAGGGAGAAAGAGAATCTCCAGCAGACTCCCTGCTGAGCATGTGAGCTCGGTCTCAGGACTCTGACATCATGACCTGAACCAAAATCAAGAGTCAGATGCTTAACCAACTGAGCCACCCAGGTGCCCCCAACGTTCTGCTGTTTTATGATAATATGCTTATGTGGGGACTCATTTGTATTTGCCCTAGTTCTGCCCTGATGTGATTTGTAAATATGAGGATTATGTTTCTTATCAATTATGCAATAATCTTAATCATTATCTGTTTGACTATTAATTATCTCCAATTCCTTTTATTCACTCATTCAAGGACTTGTACAAGATGTATATTGAACCAAAACACTTTCTCCTAAATTTCTCTTAACCAAAGTTTTTATTTCTAGTGGGAGACTTTCTTTTCCACTCAAAGTCAAACTTCCTTGCCTTTTTCTTGACTGGGACATTTTTAGTCCCACATACATGAAGGAGGCTGCTGTGATTACATCCTTGCTCTATGCAGGGCCCCCAGTTCCAGCCTGAAGCTGCTGCTTTTCTGTTTCTAGGTAAGGAATAAATCCTAGATCCTAGACCTTCTGCTCCTCGGTAAGGGAAAAGCCCTAGACCCTAGATTATAGGACCTATTTCAGGGTTTTCTCTTGTACAGGATGTTATAGGCTAAAGCAGTTGCTCACCTTTTTCAATATGCATTCTCTTTTTCTTTTCTGGAATATGAGATTTCTACTATTTCTTCTGAGTTCAGCTATTTATTTGTTTACTTACTTCTCTTTATTAAATTTTATGTTGCATTACTATGTCTTTTTGAGAAGAGCCTGTATTAGATCAATTATTCATATTGCCAAAAATCACAAGTCTCCTCTTACATATTTTTATATATTTCATTTTGTGCATAATTAGCTGCCATTGCAATGGGCTTTCCATGGGTAATCATTGAAAACTCAATGGCTAATGTTATTACAATCAGCTCATTTATCTTGTGCTAAATTCACAAGGTACAATAATTTACCATTGAGAGTCATATTATTGAGGAATCCCCTTCCTTAAACAATTAAAAAATAGTAATTCTTTCAGGGATGAACCAGAATTTTTCTAAATAAATGAAGAGCCCTAAATTAAATTTAAATTGGTTCAAAGAATGTGGTAGAAATAATTGCTGCTTTTTAGAAAACATCATTGTATTGATATCTTCTTAGACAATTTGTTTAGCTTCCACTGAATTTTAGTTATTTGCTTCCAGGTCTCTGAGCACTGCTAATAAGTAGGAAAAAAGTAAAGAGTGATTATAAGAAGGAAACTCCAGTCATAAATATGCCAACTGCATATAAGCAGCATCAATTATAGGCACTTGTGAATGACAGAAAATTAAAATACCCTCATACAAGTTGCTTGAGTTTTAAACCTCCACTTGCTCTCTTATTAAAATACTTCACTGTGTACTTTGGCAAGAACTGCATGACATTATTCTGAAGGTACCCAGAGTTGGAACACCAGACTCAGGAGTCAACCCTCAACCTTCTTATATACGGTAGTCTGTTGGGAGATTCCATTTCTCCTATGGTTTTTATTGAGACCAAATGGCAGGAGAGAGCTAAACTGAAATTTTCTTAAGCTTTTATGTTCTGCTGGAAATGGTCATTATGGAATTATATTATACCTAAATACATACAGAGTAAATGATTTATTTAACTTAAGTCAAACTTTAGGCAGATAATCCTCATTGTATAAGATTTCTTGCGAGTAAGAGAATTATGTGTGGTGGGGCAGAAAGAATATGTGGTGGAGTCAGAAAGAGAGGAGCTTTGTCATTCATCACTGGATGACCATGTTATAGAATATTGGCTTCCTCACTTGGGGAACAGAGATAGAGTCTTTCTCACAGGGTTGTTGTGAGAATTTAAATATAAAATAGATGCGGGCATTGAGACAGCGCTAGGTGCTCAATAAATGTCAATTTCCTTCCTTGCTTTTTTTTTTTTCCTTCCTTCCTTGCTTTTCTAAGAATTTGGATTAAGTGTTCCAGGTAAAAGACAAAGATTTTTTTGGATGGAATTGAAGAAATACCCACTGTAGGCTGTTTGGATTGGAAACCTAAAATTTCAAAAAGGTTGAAAGTAGAAGAATAAAAAAATATACCATGGAACTTGAAAATTAGTGTTGTTTTTACGAGACAAGTAGACATTCAGATAGAAAGCATTGTATTAGAGTGGGTCACTTCATGATAAAAAGTTCGGATTGCTAGAAAATATTCTAAGATTGCAGTTCCTGGAAACTTTTACCAATTTGTGATTTGTGTAATTTCTTATCTCATTCTAAGTAAACTTATTTTTGTACCTGAACATTTTTGAATTAATTCATAAAATTTTGCACCTAGAAATGCACCTATAAAAGAACCCTGGAGGCGGGCGCTCTTTTCCAACACTAGCTAGTGGTGTGGAGGCTAGGACATAAGGGGGAGAGCAAGTTCACACAGAGGTTACCTCAAAGACACACTTCTGACTCCATACTGAATATGTTACCAAAGCTAAAGGCTTTGTGCTTTTTCTATTGTTGTTTAATAGAAAGGACACTTGTGTTACCCCTGTGATATCAGAGGATGTCTTTTTCTGTAGGATTTAAAATAATATCATTTGCCCTTTATGATATTGCTGGTCTCTTGTCTGCACTCTTCCCATCTCTGTGAACTGCTCTGTTGTGGGCTTGCTACCTCGGAGATTCATCTCCAATCCCTCACCTCAGCCCAGGTACAAAGGATCCTGTGGAAGGAAGTTCGACCCCTCCCCTCCCACAGGCAATACACAACCTTCTGCTCTAGGGAAACAGAACTATAGACTCCACGGGATAGATAAAATAAGAAGACAAAAAACAAAAAGGGAGAAGGTTCTGCAAAAGGTCAGACTTCCACAGACTCTTAGGGAGAAAATGTCTTTCCTTCTCTATGGGGACATGAATGAGCTTTTTATCTAAACCAAGCCCCGGAGATGGAATAGCTGGAAAATGAAGAGCGTTAATAATGTCTTCTTTTAGAGGTGCGACTATAAAATTAAAGAATGAGTCATATTCTACTGTTTAGTCTACGAAGCGAAGAACTGGTTTTTCCTTTGTTTCTTTTTCTCTTCCCCTCCTCAAAGGAACACACAGATGATTTAAACAGACTTGAATTACAACATACCTAAAATAATACAGCAATTGAGGGGGAAAAAATCAGTCGAAGGTGTAAACCCCCTCCAGGCTGAATGACTGCGACATATTTCATCCTCTCATTCTAAATCAATGCTAAGCAAAGCACAGAAATGTTTACCTTTGTCTGATCTCTAATTCCCTAAATTTATGTGGAATCATGCACAGATGCGCTGGAAACCAGCCTGGAAAAGCCTGGCATTTTAATTGATCCCAGAGCCTCTTGCCTCATGGCTCCTGCTGTGATGAAGACTCCTACTTGCTCCAGAGATTCTCCGCCCGGTTGCCTAGTAGCCACCGGCAGCTGGCCAATCAAGGTGTCCACAGGCAGCGGAGGAAGTAACCAATCAATTTTTTAATTTCCTTCTGTAAACGGGAGTGAATCGGGATGGATTTGAAATCTCATTAGTCAAAAGTAAGACGTGTAGTGTGCATTTTAATGTATTAGTTGAATACATGTGGCGCTTAGTTGGAAATTCGGAATATCTGAAGAGCCCATTTCAGAGAAGTTTGAACCTTGCATTACTAACTTATTTTTTCAAATCAGTTCTGTGTTCCTACTAGCCCAATGTATGTATAAAATTTCAATAGATTTTTCTTTTCCTAATTAACACCTGCCTTTTCATAACCAGCTTCTTATCAATTCTTATCAATTCTTACCAATTCTTATCCATTTCCTTCTAGAGATGATGGCATCTTTTGTTCCCAAATCAACTAAATTCAGTGTATTAGAGCCAGAGATAACTAACGTTTTGCCTTCATTCCCCAATGCACCCAGTCATCTGTTTTTGCTTTCCGTCTCCTCTCTCACCCCACCCCTATTTTGACCCTATGTCTCCATTCTCATGACCCCATAGTCTGGTCTATGGCCCAGATTTCTTCACATTTGGATTCGGAAACCGCCCTTGGCTCTAGTTCCTTTAATGCATTCTATCGGCCATCATCAGCTGTCAACACTTGACTCTTCTTCTGGAAAACCTTTACTGAAATGCAGGCTGACATGAGTTGAGGTCAGCCCTTCATGACTGGCATATTCCGGTAAGTTCTCTCTGCCTGTTTCCTCATCAGTAAACATGAGATAATTAAGTTAAAGGATGTGATGTCTGTGCTTCATCTGGCTCGTATTACATATATATTATATTTATTGTATAATTATATATACACATATATTTTGAGAGAGAGAGAGAGAGAGAGAGAATGTGTGTGTGAGACCGGGGAGGGGCAAAGGGAGAGGGAGACAGAGAATCTTAAGCAGGCTCCATGCCCAGGGGGACTTGGGGCTCAATCTCACGACCCTAAGATCATGACCTGAACTGAAATCAACAGTCTGATGCACTTGACCACCTGAGCCACCCAGGGCCCCCATCACATATCTGCTATTTAATTTTCACTACTTTTATTTAATGGCTCCTGTTTTGTTAACATTTTCCTTGTATTTTCAAGGTCCTTCATAATCTGGCCTCCATCTCATCCATCTGTCCACCCTTATTTCTAACATCATCCTTCCCACACCCCTCTGCTCACTACCACGTACGCATCACTCTAATCTGACAGTCTCCTCGCCAAGCCTCACGTTCCCCATGTTACACTCATTGGGACCATCCCCTAACTCCCATTTGTTCTTTGGATCTCAAATTCAAGCACCACTTCCTAGTAAAGGGTTCCTTTATTATATGCTTTCAAAAGGCCATGTTCTTTGACTTTGTAAGACTTTCTCAGTTTGTAATTATACATTACCAGTACAGCTGTTTAATAATTAATATTTGCATCTGCTACTTTTCAGATTTCTGTGAAAACAAGAACAGTGTACATTTTTGTTTGCCACTCTATTCCTAATGCCTGATATGGTGACCTTAGTATAAATATTTGTACAAGAATGTTGTTGAGTTCTTATTAACTGAAATAGCCTCTTCTCTTTCTCTCCCTTCAGATCTCAAAAATCTTAACCTTTGAGACTGTATGTGAATTCCATTAGAGGGACCAATATTCAAATGAACAGTAATTGAAAATATCCTATGCGCTCTATATTATGAGGGACAATATGGAGGGAATATTTTTCCAGACTTCATGAAGAAAACGAGATATGGTGGAGTGGGAGGTGACTATAAAGAAGGTGTAGGATGAAACCATGTAGTCTAGTAGCAAAAGAACAACTGGGGCGCCTGGGTGGCACAGTGGTTAAGCGTCTGCCTTCGGCTCAGGGCGTGATCCCGGCGTTATGGGATCGAGCCCCACATCAGGCTCCTCTGCTATGAGCCTTCTTCTTCCTCTCCCACTCCCCCTGCTTGTGTTCCCTCTCTCACTGGCTGTCTCTTTCTCTGTCAAATAAATAAATAAAATCTTAAAAAAAAAAAAAAAAGAACAACAGACTGATAAATAAGAATCCTGCCATTTGATATTTGATCCTGGATAGACATAACTCACTTCTCTATGCCTCATTCCTTGTCTGCAATATGAATGCGTTGGACCAGTATTCTTTAAATTGTCTTCAAACTCTGTGGGTCCAAATGAAACATATGATGGTATTATCAAATCAACCGTTTTCTTATTCTTGTAATTCCTTTCAGACGGAGTTTATATAGATGAATGCATGTATTTGATAATCTGTCGTTAGAATATTATATTGGGATTTTCTCTTGAATACAGTAACATAAACATTCTTATGATGCTACAATAGAATCTACAGCCTTTAATTTTGTATGTTTTTATTGTTCAATTAATATATATTAAACAAGGACTTTGTGATAAGCAGCATGTGAAGTGCTGGAGGTGAAATGCAGAATGGGAGAGATGTGGGCTTAGTTCTTTGGGAGCTGCTAGTGTGGGTTACATTCAGTGAGTATAAGTCATATGTTGGACTCATCCTTTTTAGAGTTGTGATCTTCCACATGTCAATACATGATTATTCATATGTTTTTATTGATCTTGCTAGTGACTTATGTGCAAATATTGTTTTCTCATCAAAATGATACATTTCTTAGAAACTACATTGTGTACGAGTGTTCTTAAATCAGAGTTTTCATGTCATTTTTGATATTAATATTTTATTTTGTTACTATAAATGCCCATAAGAATTGTCAGACAATGTATCCTAATATATATTTAGAAAATGTTGTCCTCACTTGTACCTGCATGCGATGACTAATATATGTTGAATGCTTCGTATGAGTCAGCACTTATCGTGGATTATTTTATCAAATCCTCCCAACTAATTTGTATGTGATAACTATTACTATCATTCCCACTTAATAGATGGGAAAACTGAGGCTTAGAGCAGTTAAAACACTGGGCTGAAATCACATAGACAGTACATGGTATATGTGGGATTCCAAGCCAGGTTCTGACCATTATGTCATCCTAATCCTGTTACTAGGTCTCTCAGTATCTCATTTTCTTTCTCTGTTCTGTATATGCTTTTCCATACACCCTTGTTTCCTTCACATCACTGAACAAAATACAATGATTCTTGTAACACAATAAGTGCTCAATAAATTTTTATTGAATTATATTTTCAGAAGAATCTTGACAGTTTCTTTTGGAACACCACATATATCTTTGTTTTTCTCTGATAAGCCATATCAGATTCCACGGAATGGTGTGCAGGAGAGGAAGCAGACAGAACAGAGAGAAAAAATCCTGAAGATATTTTATGCTAACTTGTGAATCTCAATTATTTTAAATATTTGGAGAATTTTTTGGAAAGGCATCTACTTTCCAAGTACCGGTCTTAAATACTTTGGGTGTATGATATTAGGTAAACTTCAGAACAACCGTAGGAGGTAGGTGCTATAATTATTCCTTTTTGAAGGATGGGGAAATTGAAGCTTTGTAATATTAAGACACTTGCCTAAACTATTTCTTCTAGACATATTGCTTTAAAAATACCAATTATTGCTACATATTGCCTTAAAAATACCAATTTTCCTTTATTCATATTCTAATAAATAGTAGGATGCCTTGCTCCTTTTTCTTCTCATTCCCTTTTCCTGCTTCCTTACTGAATTTGTAGTCTCCAGCACTTGTGGCTTATTGCTGTCCTATTATTCCTTGCTGCAAGAAATAATAGTAAGAACAAGAACAACTAACATTTTTCAACATTTACTATGTTCCAGGCACTGTTTTAAACATTTTACGTGTATTAATTTCTTATAATATTCCTTTAAGGTAATTACTATAATTATACCAATTAAATGAAATAATGTATGACGCGTTAATCACATCTCCTGGTATAGTTTAGAGGTTCAACTAATATTAGCTACTATTATTGTATGTATTATAATTATTAGGTATACTTGCATTTTGAGCACACATAGTTTTAAGCTTGTTACTTTACCTCAGCACCATGGGGACTTCCTATGCATACGTGCAGATGTATGTGTAGTCTGTCTGTCTGTCTATCTATAATTGCTAAATAATCATAAGTTTAGGCAAAGAGAGAAATCTATAAACTAGCATTCCAACAAATAGGGTAATTTATTTCCTCTGACCTCTGGTTGAATTCTGCTTAGTTTCAAAGACATTTATTTAGCTGACGGCTTTAATTTTTAGAAAGTCTTGCTTCACGTTGAATTTAAATCGGCTTGCCCAGAGCGCTAGGTGATTGTACGGGAAAACAATGGCGCACCCTTGGATCTTGAAATCAACTAGGTTTGGCCTTAAAACCTGACTCTATCACTAACTAGTTGTGGTCTAAGTTAAATTCCTCGGTCTCTCAGTAACTCATTTTCTTTGTCTGTCAACAGGGCATCCGAATCCTTACTGCAGAGGGTTACTGCGATGTTTGAGGTATGTTTACGTTGTTTTGAAGCGCGCTCACAGAGTGCTTTGTACTCGTTGGTTCTGCCCCTGTTCTTTTCACATGGAGCAGGCAGTGCCCTCCGGTCTAGCAGGAGGCAACATGGTTCAAATAGATGGAGAACAGGGGCTAAGGTGCTTGCCAGGGAAATGTGTGCTGGCTTCATTAGCTTCCATTAAATTCAGTTTGCCATGTTGCTCATAAGCTGGCCCTTCACAGTAGCAAAGAGCAGAAACCCGCACGGAACTATTGACCTTACCTCCAAATGGCTGCAGGGGTTTCACTCCGGCACAAATCAAATCCGGAAACAGGTTCCCTAGAGAACTCAGCTACTAAGCCGTGCAGCAGCAGCAGTCACCAGGGTAAAGGGAGCGTGGGAGAAAGGATTCGCGATTCGCGACTGCGGATGGGGAACTGACCAGCTCACAATGCCAGAGACGGTCTGGAGGAGGGTTGTGGATACTGAATGTCTGAAAAAAAAAATGCTATGCTTTCAATGCTATGATGTAAAGAATACTTCTAGAAAAAGATAGGGTCTAATGATATAGATAATACTTCTAAACAATAACATAGGAGGTGTTCAATACCTATGTTTTGGCCAACTAAATGCATGCATGATTGAGTTAATGAGTGACTACGGAGTGCATTGAGAGTGATTCAAAGGTATTTATTCATCATCTATTCATCAAAGGATCCATTCATTTATTTATCAGACATTAGATGGCAGACATTACTAAACAATAACATAGGAGATGTTCAATACCTATGTTTTGGCCAACTAAATGCATGCATGATTGAATGAGTTAATGAGTGACTAGAGAGTGCGTTGAGAGTGATTCAAAGGTATTTATCCATCATCTATCCTTCAAAGGATCCATTCATTTATTTATCAGACATTAGATGCCAGACATTATAGTAGTGGTTAGGGACTCAAATATTAATATGACACAATGGCAAATAATTCTTTTATTAAAAAACTTAAGTAATTCTTTTTTTTTAAGATTTTATTTATTTATTTGACAGAAACAGCCAGCGAGAGGGGGAACACAAGCAGGGGGAGTGGGAGAGGAAGAAGCAGGCTTCTAGCAGAGGAGCCTGATGTGGGGCTCGATCCCAAAACACTGGGATCACGCCCTGAGCCGAAGGCAGACGCTTAACGACTGTGCCACGCAGGCACCCCAAAAAAGTTAAGTAATTCTTGGGGCGCCTTGGTAGCGCAGTGATTAAGTGTCTGCCTTCGGCTCAGGGCATGATCCCGGCCTTCCGGGATCGAGTCCCACATCGGGCTCCTCCGCTGGGAGCCTGCTTCTTCCTCTCCCACTCCCCCTGCTTGTGTTCCCTCTCTTGCTGGCTGTCTCTCTGTCACATAAATAAATAAAATCTTCGGAAAAAAAAAAAACTTAAGTAATTCTTAATTGAGTAGGAAAATCTGTGAATAAATAATTGTTAAACAACATGGTTAGGGTAGTAACAACATAGTGGGGACTATATTGGAGAAAAATGTTATTTCTGCTGGAGGGTCGAGAATAGAAATGAAAGCCACACTGAGGAAGTTGTGGACAACCCATATCAGTTGTCCAAGTGGGTAAAGGAGGATGAGAAGTGCATTCCAGGCAAAAGGAGTAACATTTACATTTCTATGCCGTTTGGGGAAAGAACAAATAATCTAGGGTAATCTATTCATTAAGAGAAAGATCTAGCATGTGAAGCTTAAAAGGAAGGTTGAAATAAGACTTAGACGGACTGCCACTAGAGGAGAGAATCGCTCATAGTAGATAATTTCAACATTTGTCCGTACCTCATAGATTTTGTTTATTATGTTATGTTAGTCACCATACAGTACATCCTTAGTTTTTGATATAGTGTTTCTTGATTCATTATTTGCGTATAACACCCAGTGCTCCATGCAATACGTGCCCTCCTTACTACCCATCACCAGGCTAGCTCATCTCCCCACCCCCGCCCCCTGTCTGAAGCCCTCAGTTTGTTTCCCAGAGTCCATAGTCTCTCATAGTTCATTCCCCCTTCTGTTTACCCCCACTTCATTCTTCCCTTCCTTCTCCTACCGATCTCCCTGCTATTCCTTATGTTCCACAAATGAGTGAAACCATGCAATAATTGTCTTTCTCTGCTTGACTTATTTCACTTAGCATAATCTCCTCCAGTCCCATCCATGTTGCTGCAAATGTTGGGTAATCGTTCTTTCCAAAGGCTGAGTAATATTCCATTGTATATATGGACCACATCTTCTTTACCCCTGACGAGGAGTCTTTAAATTCCTCCTAAAGCTATAACACCCTCCAGGTGGCCAAATAATGTTACTGTTATGACTTTGTTAAATTAACATTTATTAAGTGGACCACAGGATGCCAAATGGTGAGGCATGGTTCAAGAAAAGACCGCAAGAAAAACTGAAATAGAGAAGTTTATTACTCATAGGTTCTGCAGGAAGTATGGGACATGCCTGGAGAGACCACATGGGGAGGTCAGAGCCGAGTGCAAGCAGAGAAAGAGCCAGGACCTGGAGCACCTGCCCAGATTAGAGTCTGTGAGTGGAGTGCTTTGGGGTTCCTAGGCTAAAACTGGATTAGTTAATTCAAACCAAAAAGATCAGGGTTTTGGGGGCTCCAAGATGCTCTTATCTCAGGCACACAAGGGGAGGGCCTTCTGAGCTGGGGAGACCATTAATCACAAGGGTTGTTGGAGGAGTTGTGTGAGGAGCGCTTACATTTGCATGTGAGCCCGCAGGCTACTATCCGGGGTGTGCACTTGCATGAGGCCTGGTGTCAGTTAAAGGTTCCTGCGGGCCTTTTGGCCAAACACAATGGACAGCCAGCAGCAATACCATGGAATAGTTAGCTAATCTCTTGACAGTTACATTCCCCTGGTCATAAAGTCTCTCTGTCCTATCCCTTCTGTTTAAATTTTCCTTCAAGCTTTTCTTTAAAGTTTCCTTCTTTAACCTTTCCTTACCAAGTTTGAGAAGGCATGACTCATTCATTTATTCATTCGTGTGTTTATTAATTCAATAGGGATTTAGCAAATACCTGTGAAGGAGCAGGCACTCTAGTAATCCCTAGACATCATCACATCGCCATCATATCCTTCATATCTGCCTTATTCTTTCCCAGATAACTCTCACTCAGTCATTTTTGTGTTTGTGAGATATAAACAAAAAATTCCTCATGCAACTTTGTCCTCTGAGTTGTTTATCTTCACTGGAAATTCACAAACTCCCAATCCTGCCATTTACCTGCCAGATCTCTTTAGCAGAGAAAAACTCACTCTTACGATTGTAAGAGCCAGCTGGACTTTCAGAACCCGCTGTGAGGGGTACTGTTGATTCATCAAAGAGTACAAAAACAACCCAGAATATTTAGTATTTCACTGTGCATAAACCACTTTCCAAGAAATCCCAGTTCTCTACTCACTCCTAACTGCAACTATGTGTGTCTTTTCTGGACTACAGGTTATTTGTCAAGAAATGAATTTTGCATATCTAGCCTTATCTTGCCATGAAAATGAAATTTAATGGTGGAAAATAAAATAAAATCTTAAATGGTTAAAAAAAGTCCAAACATTGCAATGAACAGTAAATGTTCAAGAGCATTATAAAATATCAGGTTTTTACTGTGGAGAATAATTTTGGAAAATGAAATGGATACTAGTATATAAAAATCTTGTAAACCCTACCTTTCCTGAAAATACCTAAAATGTTATATATCACTGTTTTGCAAACATGGAGCATATGTTATGTTCTATTGTGCAGGATGCTCCTTCAAATATTTAAGGTGATACTCATGTCCTCTACTTTTTCACGATTGCTATGAAAGCTGGTCACTTATTAGTTTATCAACTGAATTCACTAGACAGCTCCAGTTGGAATGTGATTAGCTTGGAGAATAGCAGTATCTCCTGATTATGTTAGAATACACTATTATTATTTAATAATGCAATCTAAGATGGTTTTTATAACCGTTTCTATATGGCATGGATTAGTGAAGATGTCAAATGCCCAATTTAACAGCAAAATTCTTAGGCAAAAATCAAAAACACAGTCCAGTTTAATGGACTGACAACACCTCATTACTTGAGCAAAAATGGAGTTTTATGACATATTTTAGGTTTTGATTTTGTATTATTTCATTTATCTTCTTTCTTTAGTTAAGTTTTTAAAAAAGATTTTATTTATTTATTTTTGGGAGCGAGAGAAAGAGAACGCACATGATTTGGGGGGATGGGCAGAGGGAGAAGCAGACTCCCCACTGAGCAGAGAGCCCGATGAGGGGCTCCATCCCAGGACCCTGGGATCATGACCTGAGCCACCCAAGCGCCCTCTTTAGTTAAGTTTTTATTTGCCCAAGTTCCATATACTTTAGTTATAATTCCCATCTCCTCCCTAAAAGAATTGCAATGACAATCATATGAGGCAACACATAGAAATATATGTTTAGGATTATAAAACTCTACAGGTTATAGAACTGTGATTCTTCCTCATTTGCCAAAAATATTCAGAAAGTACATCTGATTTGTTAATAAGTAATATGTTTGTGTCTCTGCAGCACCAAAGGAGATTTGCCATTACTGTAAATTATACATATAGTTTCTTCTAAATAATTCCGTTTACAGAGCTGGTACGGACAAAATAAGAAATGATAAGTAAAACATATATTTAAAGAGAAGGGGTTTTAAAATTCATAATTGTAATAATCTGTTATTCTCTATCTTTGGTCTGGATTATGAGAATATTTTTTTAAAGCACCAGTAAAAGGATTTTTGTAGTTTTTGGCCTGAAAGGAACAAGTCCCATAGCGATCACAACGTGTCTGAGCCCTTCCTGCTCTGTGAGTTTTACAATCCTGAGTTAAACAGAATACAGATGTCTGCAGATGAAAAGAAAACATATGAAATTCTCACTCTCAAGCCAGGAGAATTCAAGCCAACCCAAGTGTGAAGGCTAATGTCACAGCTGAAATAGAAGTCAAGAGGGTAGCTTTGAATATAATTAAGATATGACAGTTTCACTCAGATCCAAAACCCAGGCACCTAAAAGCAGAATTTTCTCAAAAGGTGTGAAGGTGAAAATAAAATGTTTCTGGGAATTGGGCTGTGATCCAGAACTAATGAATTTCCCATTGAGTTACTAATCATCTAGAGCCATGGTCATCAGACAAGAGGCCAGGGAGATGACAATCCTCATTTTAAAATTATTTGGATCTCTCCTCTCTTTGAGGTCTGCAGAAACTATTCTGGTAAAGAGGAAAAAAAAAACACACAACAAAAAACCAAAACACTGTCAACAAGAACAGAATTCAGATCTTGTCCCTTTAACTCAATCCCTATCTTCTAGGCACACTGTTTGTGTCGACTGCTTGCCGAGACTGCCAGTCATCCTCAGGAGAATAACAGCACAGTTAAATATTCACATTGTATAACCAGGATATGGATCTCTTGTTCTACCATGAGCTACNCTTTCCCAGAAGATTTCAACTTTATTAAGGGTTACACAGAAAAAAAGCAGAACTATATCCAATGAACTGAAGATCTTTATTTAGTGGTGTTAATTTTTACACACACAAACACTAGAAAATGTTAATTTTTATATGCTCTTAAGGAACGGGAAAGATTAGTTATTTAACAAAAGTCAGCCCATACAAAAATATATTAGAGAGAAAAATAGGTAGCAGGATGGGGAAGGAAGTGGAAGAAAACAGAAAGGAAGTGACAGAAGCAAGGAGAAAGAAAAGAAAAGAACCTGGGGACAGAAAAAGGAAAGAAAGCAGAAGGAAGAGAAGTGGAGAAAGAGAAACGGATGAAACTTGGCGTTTTGTTTTTTTTAAAACCTGATCCTTAAAGTTGATTATGTGGAACCAATGAACAGATTAAGCCCGAACTACGTGCCAATGACTATATGTTAGAGACCGGAATGAATGAGACCCGGCGCCTGTCTCAAGGGGTTTACCATCTGCTGAAAGGCTGAGCTGTAAAGTAAGGAGAACCAGTATTATAAAAACCATGCATGTCCAGGCACAAGAAGAGGTGCTATAAATACGTCGCTTTATCCATGCATGCTCAGCATTGCATTCCACTTTGACAAGTGAAGAAACCGAGGCTCAAAGTGTCCTGTTCCATGATGGAAGCAAGAATAAAACCCAGATTTACTTGATGACAAAACCCAAGCTCTTTCCACTGTATCTTGCTTGCAAAATGGTAAGTCCTATAATCAGGCTATGGCCACTATGTTTTTGGAGAGCAGAGAACAAAACAATTTATCCTATCTTGAAAACGTCAATAACCATTGCTTTCAACTCTAATTTCTCCAGTGTTCATGACCTGAAGTTAGAGCAGTGTTTACTAACAAATATTTTGCAAAATTCTAACTCTTCAAGCTATTAGCCATTGAGAGGTTCAGTGGTCAAAAAAGTATGGGAAACTCTGCAATTCATATACTTCTTTTGAAAATTCTCAGTGCCTATTGGTCTATTAAGCCTCCAAGATCTCTTGTTAAATATTATTGATTGATTGATGATTCAAGATTCAGTCAGTCATGGAATATTCTTTTAGAAATGCTGGTTTAGAGGCCACATCTTGAATGAGATAATTAGAACATCTCACAACAGTGTGCTGTCAGCTGTGATCAGAATTACAATACAAGTGCCTATTTTTCTTTTTTCCCTTGAATTAGTCTTTATGCAAAAATGATAGATTACTGGTGTATTAAGCCAAAAATTAATGAGCATTATTATCGTAAATGATTGACTTGCCACAAATCTATGATCACCATTCTTGCTTTTGCATTATCCAGGGGTGTTTCTAACTGTGCCAATGAGTTTCTAAATCATAGAAATCATAACTCATTCTCACAAAAATAAATATAGTTAATATTCATTAACCAAATATTTCTGTTGGGACAGTCTCTACTTCACACTCTCCACTTAGTTTCTATGTCCTGATGTTTAATTTAAAAAATATCGTCTTAATATTCAAACTAGCCACTTATTGTTCATTTTTCATTAATTTATACTTTTATTATTAAAGTAATGCATGCTCATGGTAAAAAGAAATTCAATTAGTACAGAAGGGAATGAGATGAAAATTTTAAAAAGCCCTTTCCTTACCCTCAAATATTACTTCCTTGCTCTACCTATTACTTATTGAAACTTTTAGAAAGGCACACACATATGCATCTAGTTTTTTAAAAATAAATAGATCATTTTATACATTTTATTCTTTAATGATTTTGACATTTAATTCTATACCTTATCTTCTTATAATCAAAACATATTAGTTTACCTTATTTTAAAATCAATTTTATTGAGGTATAATTTATAATAAAATTCACCAATTTTAAGTGCACATTTTTTAAAGATTTTATTTATTTATTTGAAAGAGAGAGAGAGAGCGCTAGAGGGAGAAAGAGAGAGAGAGCAAGCACGAGTGGCAGGCAGAGGGAGAGGGAGAAGCAGGCTCCCCGCTGAGCAGGGAGCCCAATGCGGGGCTCAATCCCAGGACCCTAAGACCATGACCTGGGCTGAAGGCAGACACTTAACTTGCTGAGCCACTCAGGCGCCCCCAGAAATGTGCACAGTTAATATAGTCACTGACACAATCATATATGTACATTACTATAGAAGTTTCCCTTACATAAAGTGGCAACCAAGCTCCTTCTCCTCCTCCTATTATTTATTCAAATAAATAGATGAAATCACACAGCTCGTAATCTTCTGCAGCTAGCCTTTTTTTCGTTCAGCAAAATGCCCTTGAGGTTCATCCAAGTTGTTGTACGTAGTAGTAGTTAATCTCCTATTATTGCCAAATGTTATTGCATTGTATGGGCATACCAATTTTGTTCATCCATTCATCATCTGATGGACATTTGGATGCTACCCAACTTTTGGTTATTATAAATAAAGCTACTGTGAACATTCACATTCCACACAAATCTTTGTGTGGATATGTGTTTTCATTTCTTAGGTAAACACCTAGAAATGGAATTGCGAGTTTATTCGGTGTGTTGACAAGAAATGCCAAACTGTTTTCCACCGAACTATATTCTCTCAACTGTACATGAGGGATCCAGTTAGTCTATATTCTTGTCAAACATGGTGATTTTAGCTATTTTAGTGCCTATGTAGTGATATCTCATCGTGATGTTTTTAATTGCATTCCTCTAAGGACTTTGAGCACCTTTTTATCTGCTTATTTGCCATCTGCATATCTTTTAGTGAAATGTTTCTTCAAAATTTTTGCCTATTTTTAATTGGTTTGTTTTTATTCTTGTTATTGATTTGTAAGAATTCTTTATATATTCTAGAGACAAATTCTTTATCCGATAGATACAGGTTTTGCAAATATTACTCCCAGCCTGTGGCTTGCCCTTTGATTCTCATAACAATATCTTTTAAAAAGCAAATTATTTTTATTTTGAGATCTAATTTATTGTTTTTTTTCTTTATTATCTATTGTTTTTTGTGCCCTAGTAAAGATACCGCTGTTCAACCAAAGATCACAAAGATTTTCTCCTGTATTTTCTTCTACAAGTTTTATACGTATGATTCTTACGTTTAGGTTTATTATCCAATTCAAATAAATTTTTCTGTATCTCATGAGGTAAGAGTGAAGGGTCATTTCTCATGAGGTGAGAGTTAAGAGTGTGTTGTTATCCAATTGTTCCAGCACAATTTGTTGAAAAGATTATATTTTGAGTTGCTTTGGTGACTTTGTTGAAAATCAATGGATAATATAAAAGGGGGCCTGTTTCTGGACTATCCACTCTGTTCCGTCTACCTATAATCTATCTTTTCCTTAGTGCTACACTGTCTTGATTACTGTAGCTTTACATGAAGTCTTGAAATCAAGTAATGAAATTTATTTTTTTCAAGCTTATTTTTTTACTCTGTTCTTCACATTTTCATATAAATTTCAAATTCAGCTTGTTAATTGCTCCCCCAAAAAAGGCTGCTAAGATTTTTTAATTGGTATCATTTCAGTCAATTTGGAGAAAAATGACTTCTTAGCGAATATTGAAACTTCTGGTCCTTGAGCATAGTGTTTCTTCATTTATTTAGATCTTTAGTTTCTTTCAGTAATATTTAGTCGTTGCAAGTGTATAGCTCTTGCACATATTTTCTTAAATGTATTCCCAAATATTTCACAATTTTTCTATTGTTTTTAAATGTCAATGTCTGCTTTTCGCTAGTAAAGAGAAATACAATTGACTTTTGTATGTACACCTTATATCCAGTAACATTAAACTCAGTTATTAATTCTGGTTACTTTTTTTCTTTTAGGTTCCATAGGGTTTTCTATGTAAATATTGCCATCAGCTGGATATAATACAATTTTGTGTGTTCTTCTTGTCTTGTCTTAGACTTCTAATATGATGCTGGATAAAAGTTGAGAGAACATCCTTGTCTTCTTCCTAATCTTAGAGAAAAAAACATTGTCTTTCACCATTAATTATGATGTTAGTTATGGGTTTTCATAGATATCTTTTTGGGGGGTGGCAGGGAGAGAGGGAGGGAGAGAGAGAATCTTAAGCAGGCTCCATGCCCAGTGTGGAGCTTGATCTAACAACCATGAGACCATAACCTGAGCCGAAATCAAGAGTCCATGCTTAACTGACTGAGCCACCCGGGCACCTCTCATAGATATCTTTTATCAGATTGAAGAAGTTCCTTTTTATTCCTAAGTTGCTAAGCGGTTTTTGTTTTGTTTTGTTATGTTTTGGTTTTTGTACCACCAAGGGATATTGAGTTTTGTTAAATATTATTTCTGAATTTTTAAAGATTATCATATAGTTTTTACTTTTGATCTGTTAATATGATGGTTAGAGTGATTTACATATGTATACATTATAGAAATGTTTATTATAATTCATACACTTTATATATATTGTTCTATAACTTGTTCCTGACACTTGTGTAAATTATTATTTCTTGAACAATATTACTAGAACTAGAATTCCTGGGTCCAAGTGTAGATGCATTTAATATTTTGGCAGATGTTGCCAAATTGCCCTCCAAAAAAGCTTTCAGTAAACATTCCTACCTATAACTATTTAAAGTATTTTTATTTTCACTAATACTGCATACTAGCAAATATTTAAATCCTTGCCTGTACGACAGGCATGGTAGTCCCTTGTTTTAAGATTGAATGTGCCTTTCTTTATGTGGTTGGGGTGATGCAGAATGATGTTATGACAGCAAACAAGGCCTAATCTGCTATTCCAGCTCCAGAAGGTTAGGTGTGAGGGCTGTATGCACAGGAATAATAACAGCCCTCACTTGAGAAGAATTTACCATGTGCCAGACACTGCCTTAAGCACTTTTCTCCTATCATACCATTTAATTGTCACCACAACTCTATGACCTAGGTAATAGATGGAGGAAATAAGATACCTGCCTAATCTCTCAGCAATAGGAGGAGACTTCTCGTGTTTCCCACATGTTGAAACCAACCAACCGACAACCAAAGTAAAATGCCAATCGCAGCTAATGGAATAGGAATTGGAATTCCAGCTCGAAATCTTCCTAAAGACAAATCAAGGAGTCAGCTAAATCATGTCTTTAACAACACACCGTTTGTTAGGGCAGGCACACGTGCTTTTTTTCCCCCCTAAATATAGGAGATGATACCCCCAGTGACTGCTTTCTCTGTTTTATTCCAAAGCTTTCAAAACAAGTGCTCGATCAAATATTGCGTAAGGGTGTTGCAGTGATAAACGGTTTCATTTACGGGCCTCAGGACCTTCCAAACCCAACTCATTAGGTCTGAAGTGGTACAATTAGAGCAGCATGGGGGATGGTCTGGTAATGGGAAGACCAGAGAGCTCGCAGGAATTGCAATTTTAATTTTAATTTGTGGTCCTTCACTTCCGATTTCTTCTCTTTTCACTTTCAATCAGAGCTGTAAACTCCTTACATGCTTTCTGCAGCCTTCTCTGACTTCCCCGAGGAACTTACGCTTGTTTTCCTCTCCATTAATGGGAGATTTCTCCTCCCGTTTCATTGTGCGCAGCCACCGAGGTGATGTCATTGAAAGCGCCCCTTTCTGTTCACTCTGGTAAATGAGGAGATCTTTTTTCATGCTGACAGTGGGGTCTCAGAGGCCAGATTCTGTTTGTACCAGAAACTTGCTTTTCTAAACCTCAAAACACTTCACCATATGTTCAGCTCACATGTTCTCCTGGCTGGTTAGTTTAACCCATGCAAGGCTCCTCTCTGCTTGGGGTGAGCACTGGAGACACAGCCCGCTTGTGAATTATTATTTATGGGGATGTCAATTCACAGGCCACTTGTGATGACCCCTGGGTGCTTCCCTGAACTGTGAAAGACACCTATGAGGAGTGATTACAGATGCAAGATATCTGGAATTTTAAGATGAAACATAATACCCAGGTCTGACACCTAGAGTTTTATTTAGTTCATATTCAGTTCATAAATTTAAAGCAAAACATACTACTTTAAAAATGATCAGTTTGTTGTATGCTTTGGTGACATCCAACCTGCTCCAAAATGTCACTTTACATACATACATATCATGCTATTGGGTAAAATAAATATGAGACAAAGGAATAGGGGTGACAGAAAAATTAAAGAATAAAAATGAGTTGTTCCCCAAATATGTGCCATATGATCCTACATCATTGCTGGAAGCAGGCCATATATTCAACGCTACATTTCCTAGTAGCCAAAACAAAAATTTAAACAAACTAAGTTTCAAAATTCACTGTAGACATGAGATATAAACTGTCCAGTTTCTCAGCAGTATATTTTAGCCAGTAACAAGTTCTAAGATACATTTCTCCTGGAGCTACACATTACGGGGTCTCGATAAGAGGGTTTTCAGTAAGATTATAGCAATCAGCATCCTCATTCACAGTCCTAGAATCAATATTATAACTGATTCCTTAATATACCTCAATGAAGTTTAATCTTTTTAATACCAACCACAATTTTATAAAAGCCATTTTATTAAGAGGGGTCAAGACACTAGAGTCCAGGTCCTCATCCCTCTGATACTTTGTTCATTCAAGAACAAAATGCCGACCATCCATTGGGGAGAAATGAATGAAATATTACTAAGGTAGTCCTCTATGCATATTACCTCTTCCAAATGGGTTTGATTGTAACTGGTAAGCCAAGAGTTCTGGATTATATTCTCCAGCATGAGCTCAAGCGTACAGATATGTTTTGGTAATCAACTAAATAGAGAGTAGAGCTGATATCGTAAAAGACTGTGGTTAAGAACTGTGTTGCTTATTTTGGGTTTCGTTTACTTCTTCCAGGCCTGAAGCTACAGTGGAGAAGGAATGAGCCTCCATGCTGCTCGAGCTGTGAAAAGTCAAGTCGCAGAAGAGGTTGAGGAAATATGGCGAGGGTCCAAACAGGGGCTGCTGGAGTTATAATAGCCCTGAGGCCCTAAATTATGCTTGTGCATGCCCCACCCACCTCTCTGCCGGCCTGTCGGGATTGAGACTGGCAGAGTGCCACTACCACAGCGCCTCTACTCTTTGTCATAAACTTGGAACATTCTAGAATGCTTAAATAGATTGAAGCAATACCCTCAACTCCAAACTTCTTTTGAATCCACTCTCCCTAAGGAACTATAGGGTAGAAAATAAATCTTGTTATAGCAGTCCTTTTCTTAAGTCACAGAGACATTGAGACCCTGAAGAAAGCTGTGAACCCTCTTTCCTTCTCCCAGAGTCACCCTGCTCAGGACTCCAACACTCCGATGCAGTATTTTGTGCAATTTTGGGGGGTTTCTGTAACCTCTGATAACTAGATTGAGAACGCAGACTTTAAAGACTTGCAATGTACAGGAAAGTCTAGACTCTTTAAGTGGCCTACACATTCCGCCAGATAGGCCGTGCCTCTGTGTGCCTATCTCTCTCACGGCTCATGGCCTGCAGTGTCTCCTACCCCAAGGTCCTAAAGATGGCAGCCTCGTAAAGCATGTCATGCTGCTTTGTGCCTCAGAGTGTTTGATTATGCCCTTCTCTTCTCCATCTTCCTGGTAAATTCTCACGGAGTCTTCAGAAACAACTCTGAAAATTAAGTTCTTTGCGTCTCTCCTCATTCTCCCATAATCGCTCGCCTGCCTCTGCCCACAGGGTATTGTATAGACGTCTATAAGGCATTGGTCACTCTCCGTTGTCGTTATTTGTTGACATGTGGGTCTTCAAGAATAGAAAGTGACTTTCAAGAGCATTAACCATTTTTAAGTCACCCCTGCATCCTTCTAATAGAATATAATTCCTAAAACATAGTTGTTGCGTAGGAAGATTTTAGTTTCTTAGACACTGTCTGGAGTCTCAAAAATCTTCCTGTTGGTTAGGGACGCAGAGGCTCAGAGAGGCATTTGTGGAATCAAGTGCTGTTAGAGATTCTAGGACTGCAAAGACTTATCGTAGTTTGGAACAAGTTCCTGTGCAGAAAATTGGTTTGGCCAAACGTCTCCATGTGTTAAAGAGGAATATTTACAAGACATCTGGTTTAATTAAGGTACATTCCCCGTGATTAACTGCTAGACACTGTAATTACTGACTTGGAAGTGTTACAGGAATGTCTAATACCATAGGATTTTGTAGAATGGCTTTCCCCCCTCGTTTTCAAAATACACAATCATCAGTCAAATTAGTTGGAATATTTTACAAGTGGATCATTCATTGATATCTTTATATTCTTCCAAACTTGAAGGATGAGAATCTTTGTTGAAAATGTTGCATTGTGCTGCATGGCATAACAGAAAGAGAAGGGCCCAATCCTAGCAAGTCACCCAGTGGGTGTTTTTAACTTCTTGGCGTCCTCAGATATGGAATGGGCTCAGATGAATGGTGAGGACTAACTGGGATAAGAGGCAGGGAGAGGAATGGGATGTTTGGCAGGTCCAGTCCATGGAGAGGCATCCTTAGAGCTGCTTATGCTGAATACACGGAGCATGTTGGAAGCAAAATTTACCTGCGTGGGACAGGATAGAGACAGTGGCCCCGGAGGAGGGTGCTGGTCTAGGAAAGCAGAACAGCCTCTGATTATTTTTGCAAAATTACTCCATTGCTTTAAAATCTTCCTGGAACAGTTAAACAATTAGAGGTAATCAATGGTGCAGAGTGAACAGAACCCTGCTTTGGCTTTAATGCTCGACTCTGCCTCCCATTCGTATCTACCATTTTGAACGTTTAATAAGATGATAGACACGGTGCTCCTGGGTATCCAGTTTTATTTCATTCTTAGACCAACCTCATAGAAGCAAAGAAATTGTTTTGTTATTATTATTATTCCCTTTCCATACACAGCTCTGCAGATCGAGTCTTAGAAAGACTTGATAACTTGTCCAAAGTAAGGCAGCGATCAGTGGCACCTGGGTGCAAATCCAGGTCATTTAGGACATACCCATGTCACTCTACTGCCTCTTGACCTTGTGAAGCTTTAGATCCCTTGCCTCTGAGACGTAGGCCATGATTCCTCCTCCCTATCTTGCTATGAGATTTAAATGAGATAATATATGAGAAATGTCTCGTTATAATTGAAGACCTATACAGCTTGTTAAAAATAAAGATTGATCTCAAAGGAGGGGGTGTGCGTGTGTGCTCGTGTGTGTGCTTGTCTCAGTCTGAGGAGTGGGATACTTTTTACCTGCTGACATGGAGGTACCATGAGAAATCAGCTGGCAGTCAGCAGGCGGTCCAGGGTTTATGACTTTGGCTCAGGGCTCCGAAGCAAATCAGTCAGACTCTGAGGTAGATAGGAGGAATCCAAGGTCAGGATGGCGATGTGATGACGTAGTCTGCACCCATCGTGTGTGCCTTTTAAGTAACTTACAAAGAAAGAAACAACCTCATACCATTGTCTGAATTTACACCTTGTGGGACAAAGGAGCTGGGCTGGAATAAAGGACTTGTTTTTTCTCTCCTGCTTCATGAGTAGACAAGGCCAAGGTGTTCTTGCAGCCTCCCTATTTGGGAGAGAGAGAGAAAGCACAAGCAGGGGGAGGGGCAGATGGAGAAGCAAGCTCCCCAATGAGCCAGGGAGCCTGATGGGGGGCTCAATCCCATGACCCTGGGATCATGACCTGAGCCAAAGGCAGATGTTTAACCACTGAGTCACCCAGGCGCCCCTAAAGGATTCTTTCTAAATAGTGGGTTAAACATACACACACACACACACACACACACACACACACACACGATTGCTACAGAATAATTAGGATACAAATTCCACACTGTGCCTCAGGCATAATAAAAATTTAATTAGCCTTCAGCATTACATATTCGGAAGCTTATAGATTTAGTGATCGGACAGAGCTTGTGTAAAATCCCAGTTCTACCACATATGACTTTTGGTCCACTCTCCTCTAATCTCACCTGGCCTTGATTTTGCACAACTATAAAATAGAACTAATAAATATCTGCCTTGCAAAGTTAGTTCATGGATAAGTGATATGGAAAATATAATGCAACTAGATCAGTGCATGAGTCAGGAAATGTTAGTTGCTTTTTTCCCAACAGTAGGGATTTCCAATAGATTCCTTGACAATCTTGCCCGTGTTGACCATCACTACCCCTCCATCGCCCCACCACCAACCGTTCTTCTATAACTTTTTTTTCAGGATGTAGCAATTGTTCTGTGCCCTTAGAGGAAGGAAATTCCTTTTCTGCCTCCTTACTTTATGGCCACCCATAATATCCACCTGATAATCTCACTTTTGGCTGACACGAGCAAAGAAAATGGGCTGTGTGCATGGCAGAGAATTGATGGTGCCTTTTGAATGTCCTTCTCCCTGCAGCAGAAATCCTGCTCTGTATGAATGGGATCACCTGCTTCATGTGGATATTTGATTCCCTGAATCCCTAACTGGACTATTCCATGCGCACTCCATTTTCTTAAATTCTCTCATTACCATTTTTCATTTCTCTATCATTTCATTCTTGCTTTATTCTTTTGCTCCAAATATGTTGCCACTTCTCTGAGTTGTCAATCTTGACTATCCCTCTGATTAAATAATGTCTTTTTGTTTGGACTTAATGGATCAGTAGATTAACACTCGAGATAAATGGAATCAAGGTGTCACATCCTGGACCTGGGGCCAAGCATGAAGTTGAAACCATCAGAGAAGCTGTTTTTCAGTCTAATGATGTGGCAAGTGGGACGTTCCGTATCAGTCAGCATCAGAAGGAGGATGGGCACAGAGAAAGTCAGGGCATGAAGCTAGGCATCGCAGGGCCTCTGGAGACCCATTAAGAATGGAGACGAAAGGGGCGCCTGGGTGGCACAGCGGTTAAGCGTCTGCCTTCGGCTCAGGGCGTGATCCTGGCGTTATGGGATCGAGCCCCACATCAGGCTCTTCTGCTATGAGCCTGCTTCTTCCTCTCCCACTCCCCCTACTTGTGTTCCCTCTCTCGCTGGCTGTCTCTGTCTCTGTCGAATAAATAAATAAAATCTTTTAAAAAAAAAAAAAAGAATGGAGACGAAAAATTTGTTTTAGAGAGTGAGAAGTGCAAACTCGAACAATTCCTTCTCAAAGGAAGCGGTGGTTTTTCTAGGGTTCCTGTGGCCTTCAAATGGTTAGGAAAGAAGTAATTAAAGAAATAATGTGTGTAGAAGACATCCCTGGGTTTTCTGATCAATACTACATTTCTAGGAATCACTTCTCCTCCGACCTTGTATGTGCAGTGGCAGCGGCTATGTTTTCATTTTTCCTGTCCATTGGCCACTACTCTTTGACCCAGGGAAAGGAACCTGACCCAAAGAACTTCTCTAGGACTCTTGGACTTGGGGTCTAAAATATATAAAAAATGTTCAGGGCATATTTTAGACATGTACAAGAAGAAAGAAGCCAATCTTTTGAGAAAGAGAAGAATGGATGTACAAAAAGGGGTGAAATTAAGAAAAAGAGAGACCTGACAAAATTGGAGTCTTGAGACACCTCATATATTTATAATAAGTTATTTCTATTTAAGGTAGTCATGTTAACTTTGGTCACTGAAATAAAAAAAAAAAACCTGTTCAACTAAACACGCTAAGCAAAGTGTCATCATTAAGCTTTTGCTGAAGTCATTCTCCTAACTGGGACTGTCTCCTTTCCTCTTTGACCTTGTCTACACCTATTGTCCCCTGTCCATTTAAGTCTCCTCCTCTGAGAAGCCCACCCTGATCATGCCTGATGTCAGTTTTTTGCGATATCTCTTGCACAGGCAGCTTGATGAAACTATTCATGGGTTGAATATAAAGACTTTTTGTATTCTGTGTTTTCTTTACTATGAGTTTGGCCAATCCTTCAACTTCCCTGTGCAATTTTTACACCTTTAACTTGAAGACAGCTTAGTTATGCATTAAAGCCACAGAATTCTGTATTGGAAAAAGAATTTTTCAAAGTCTTGTAGTAGAGAGCTCCATTATCGAAGTATAAAGAAGTAGAACATACTAACAGAAATATTTCCACTGACCATGTGAAGTTATATTCCCTGACAATCTGCTTTTGGCCAAGTGTGGGTCTAGATTTGTGCTTTTGGAAGGTAAGAATGTACAAAGAGAATTCAAATAATCTGCTTGGTATAAGTATTTAAATGAGGCTCAGAGAAATGTATTTGGACTTTCGATTCTATATAACAGTATTCAGGATAACAGTCTTGTCTCAGCCCAGATTTTACAATGGAAAAAAACACTGGCCCAAGAAAGAGAAGAATTGTATATGTGCACACACATATATATACACACACACCCAAGTACGCACGCACGTGTGGGCACATTCAGCTCTGGTTGTGTCTGTGGCCGCATTACGTACAAATGCAGGGGCTGGACCCAGTGGTGAGTATTGACAATAGGAGAGGCGACACAGCAGACGGTCAGCACATTCACCCAAATGTCAGGCAGTCGCATCATTAACATAGTGCAGTGTCCAATAACTCTGAGCTCCCCACAGTGCGGACTCTGCAGGAATAATTACTTGGACATCACATGTACTTCATCACGTCCAAATTAGATTTTACTAATCCACCGCTTTATTTTCAGTGTAATCTCATTACTACAATGGCGGTTCCTTTTTTTTTTTTCAGTGCCTCAGAAGATTTATTGCTTTAAACCAGTAACAAGATTTAGCGATTGCCAGAGGACATATTATTTTAAGATTTAGACTGATGTGAGTTTGGCTGTGGAAAGCCATTCCTCCTCTTCTATCCCCCACACTCTAAGAAAGATTGTAGGGTAAAAAACAAATTATAGCTCCATACCTTGATTTTCCTTTTTACGGTAATACAAATAAAACCATATTAAAGAATGCACGTGATTATCTAGAACAAAGAATAAGGGTCAAGTGGATCATTGCACACAATCTTTCCTTATAAAAATGCACCTAGGAAGTCGTGTTTTATATGCTCAGTGGAAATTTTGTCATGTATACTTCATTTTTTCTCCACTAATAATTAGATAAAATGAATGTGCTTGGTGCTTTTTTCCATTCATGTTGACCCCGAGAAGATGAAGCTGAATGATTTCTTCCTCTAAGATACTGTAGTGTCTAAGGAGCTGCAAATTTTAGACCATGCCAGACAGGAATTCTTTTGATCTTTCTTTCACAGTGTTAATCCCACATAGCCTGGTTACTTTAATTGACAAAAAATATCTCAAAATATCATGGAAAGGAAGACAATTTATGATGAAAATTTACCAAAAACCAATGCCCTGCTTTTAGATTTATTTTATTAATTGCCCTCAGGATATTTTCCTAATTATACACATACATTCCTTATATAATTTCATACATCATGTAATTTCCATATTAAAGAATCAAAAATATGTGATTAATGATCAACTGAATGAATCAATACTAATTCATATATATATATATATATATATATATATAGTTGTATTCCCTTTACAGGGAGATTTTTCACTACAGAAGCATTTAAATTATCAGCAAAAACTCAAATAAAATGTTTGCCACTGATATGGGACAGACACTGCTAGGCATTGACATTAAAAAAAGAATCAAAATTAGTATTTTTTTGCCTCCCTCCCCCTGCCATACTCCCTGCCCCGGCACCCAGGGCACATAAAAAGTAATGGAAAAACCAGATAATTAGATGCATGGTGACTGTTTAACATGATGAGTGAAGTACAGGGTGTAATAGACAAATTCTCCCTCATTATATGAGCAGGACTGAAGGTGAACAAGGGGAAGGACGAGGAGGAGGAGGAGATGGGCTACTTGATGTCTTCCATTCTCCTTTCAGTGACCCAGCCTTGTCCTTTGGACCATGTCCTCTTTGTATATTCCTAGGGATTTGTTGACTAATTACCATCATACGCCCTACCTTCAGGGTGTTCGCTAGCACCTTTTATGAGGAAGGAATATAAAGTGTTGGAAGACCCAGCTTTTGGTCCTGGGTTTGGCAGTAACTGATGCTCCATTCTTGGGAAGAGCTCACGGTGTATCTAGGCTTCAGTTTCCATGTCTATATGGTAAAGGTTTGTACTAAAGTATCCCTAAGAATATTTCGAGTTCTAAAAGCTCATGAAATTAGTCATCTTTCCAGATTATTTCCCCTGCATCTTTATAGGGTATATTTGAAGACCATCAAGATCCATGAAAAGAAGAAAAAGAAGAGGAAAATTAACAATAACTGAGTACCTGTTCTGTGGTTTTGATACTTCATAAAAATCTGGAAGTAAAGATTACATCCCAGGAATACTCTGCAAGATTGACTACCCTGCACACAGTGTGTGTGTGTGTGTGTGTGTGTGTGTGTATAGTAGAACTGAGATTGAAACACAATGCCTAAACATTACTGATGACATTCCAGGTACCTAAACATAGAATTAGGAACAGTAATTCGGGATAGAGAAGGCTTCCTAGAATCTGTGGACAGGCAGTTTTTTTAAAGGCTAACCTTCCACGTATGAAATAAACATGTTGGAGAAGACAAGGGCAAACAGATAAACATACAAATAAACAACAAAAACCGAGGACGGCCTCTGGTTGAGAATGCCCCTTTCTGGAACGTGATCTTTTTACTCCTAAAGTATACTTTGCAAAGTATACTTACTGTTTGTATCTCTAAGGATACTACCGTCCTCCACCTGGAAAACACGTCACACTGACAGCATGGTACACAATCAGAGGACTGGTGGAGGCCTGGTGGGGAAGGAGGAGCATTCAAACCAGTTTGATGACCCCATACTTTTCTGATACTTTGTAGCCCCGACAAATGAGCTGACTACATGTTTTCACTTCTATCTGGTTGCTATGGTAATACAGCTCAGCTCTTTTCTCAATTTCTACCTTTAGTAGAATTGTGTTACATAAAAAAGGGTTGTTTTTGCCCAACGTTGTGGGAGGTGGTGGCAACTATTTGAGCTGTCAGCATCTAAGCAAGAGTGGCAAAACCAGAACTAGGGAAGAGGCAAAGGTCAGAGAGCCTTGAGAGGTGGGAGGGATGTCAAATCTTAGCTACCTGGTCTTGGTATCCGACTTAGGTGTCAGAACTGGGGTAGACTGAACACGAGTTGGGGCCGAAAACTAGGGTCCATGAACTGGAAGCCCAAACATACTTGAGAGTTCAATATTCTGTTCAGTTGAGGAATACTTTCAATGACTATAACTCTCTAAATTGGGATGCCTGGGTGCCTCAGTTGGTTAAGCATCTGCTTTTGGCTCAGGTCATGATCCTAGAGTCCTGGGATCAAGCCACACGTTTCATGTCAGGCTCACTGCCAGTGGGGAGTCTGCTTCTCCCTCTGCCCCTCCCCTCTGCTTGTGTTCTCTCTCTGGCTCTCTCCCTCTCTCAAATAAGTAAATAAAATCTTTAAAAAAAAAATAAATGCACCATGACTTTTCTTAAAGGCATAGTAGTTTTATTTAAAAATAAAATTTTTATTTTGGAATGATTTCAGAATTATAGAACAGTTGCAAAGATAGTCCAGAGAGATCTTATATATCTTCTAAATTAGTTTTCTGTAGCTATTATAACAAATTACAAACTAGGAGGCATAAAACAACACAATTTACAATTTTGGAGGTCTGAAGTCCCGAACAGAGTTCAGTGGGTAAAATGAAGGTGTTGACAAGGCTGTGTTCTTTTTTTTTTTTTTTAAGATTTTATTTATTTATTCGACAGAGATAGAGACAGCCAGCGAGAGAGGGAACACAAGCAGGGGAGTGGGAGAGGAAGAAGCAGGCTCATAGCGGAGGAGCCTGATGTGGGGCTCGATCCCAGAACGCCGGGATCACGCCCTGAGCCGAAGGCAGACGCCTAACCGCTGTGCCACCCAGGCGCCCCAGATAAGGCTGTGTTCTTTATGGGAGCTCTAGAGAAAAAACCATCTCCTTACCTTTGCCGGTTCTTAGAGGTTTCCCATGTACCCTTGACACGTTGCCCCTTTCCATCTTCAAAATCAGCAACGGCCAATCAAGTCTTTCTCCTACTGCATCACCCAAATGTTGATTCTTCTACCTCCCTTTTCCTCATTTAGGGACACTTGCAATTACATGTGTCCACCTGGACAATCCAGGATTATCTCCTTATAATAAAATCAGCTGGTTAGCAAGCTTAATTCCATCTGCTACCTTAATTCCCCTTTGCCATATAATTTAACATATTTACAGGTTCCAGAGTTTTAGACATGGTCATCTTTGGAAAGCCACGATTCTGCCTACCACACCTTTTATCCAGTTCCCCCCATATTTAATATCCTACATTACCCTCCCTGGTACATTTTTCAAAACTGAGAAACTGCCATTGGTACATAACTAAAAACTAAACCAGTAAATAGCTTGGATTTCAACAATTTTTCCATTAGTGTCCTTTTCCTTTTCCAAGATCTGATCTCGTATACCACATTGTATTAGGTGTCATGTGTCCCCAACCTCTAGTCTGTGACAATTCCTCAGTCTTTCTTGATCTTTACAGCTTTAAGAATGCCAAATGGCAATGTTTTGACTGTTTGCCACAACTCTGTACACATCACATTTATTAGTACAGCCCATAAGCAAAGTTGGAGAAGCAAAATCTTTTCTTAATTTGCCATAGCATCATATTGCAGCTCTGCAAGCGTTCCAGAGAAAATGTACCATTCTGAATGGGCTCTTTCAAAGCAGTGTTCAATTGTTGGCTCCAGAAGAGAAATAGAGCTCATTGGCCAAAACCAAGCCTTTGTGGATTTTTTTCCATTCATTATAAAAATACATAGGTTTACCATTAATGATGTAGCATGGTATAATGCAAAGAGAACCGGGTTTGGAATCAGAAAGCATAAGATGTTTTGTTCTGTTATTTTTGCTGCGGTTTTCATTACTATTTTTTTTTTAAAGATTTTATTTATTTATTCAACAGAGATAGAGACAGCCAGCGAGAGAGGGAACACAAGCAGGGGGAGTGGGAGAGGAAGAAGCAGGCTCATAGCGGAGGAGCCTGATGTGGGGCTCGATCCCATAACGCCGGGATCACGCCCTGAGTCGAAGGCAGACGCTTAACCACTGTGCCACCCAGGCGCCCCTTCATTACTATTTTTTAAAAGTTTATTAAAGAAAAATGGGGAAATGCAAATAAAAAACAAAGAATTAAAACTAAATGCAAACCATCTAGAAATAACCCTGTAAATGCCTTGCTACATATTGTTACTGAAAATAATTTGAAAATTATGATTATATAATACTTAAGATTTGATCTTTTCACTTATTATCACCTCAAATTTCTAGATGTACTTAAATGTACTATGATTTATTTGAAAGTTTAGTTTATCTCCCAGTTCACTGTCATGAAGATAAAGTTAGCTAAAATTTTGTGAACGTAACTATTTCTCTAGAATAAATTCTCAGTGGAAAAATTTTTGATACATTACATTATGTTGGATTAACAGCAACTCAAAATATCAGAGGCTGAAAACAGTGGTTCGTGAGAGTGGTTCATTGGCAGTGACTTGGGCTCTGCTCCACGTTACCTTCACTCTGGACCGGGCCGTCAGGGTAGGCATTGGCGTAGCATTGCTGCTTATGGAGGCAGTGAGGAGAGAACTGTGAGGCACTTGTTGGCTTTCCAAGTTTCTCTTTAGCTCATGAAACTTCATTGGCCCAATCAAGTCACGTGACTAAATATGACTTCAAGGAGGCAAAAAAATATCATCATCCCACAGAGAGAAATACATTGCCAAATGACCTTTCCAACTGGTTTTACAGGTTTACATTTCCATCACAACATATGAAAGTGGTGATTTCCATATAGTTTTGTAAATACTGAATATTATCGTATTCCTCTATTTGCCAATTTGACAGACGAAAGCCATATTTCATTGTTTTTTTTTAATTATATCTAAAATTTTTTTAAAATCAAAAAGTATATATATCTAGCTTTTTATTAATAAAGAAGAAGAAGGGCCCAGTTTGGTTTGGTTTTGCATTTAATGGATATGAGTCCTTGGGAAGTGAACGGTCCCCTTTAGCCTCAGTTCACTC
The DNA here is from genome assembly GCF_017311325.1 of Ursus maritimus. Classification (NCBI taxonomy): domain Eukaryota; kingdom Metazoa; phylum Chordata; class Mammalia; order Carnivora; family Ursidae; genus Ursus; species Ursus maritimus. Next base: position 10,360,659 of record NW_024424786.1, read on the forward strand.
TTCTGTATAATGGGAACAGGAAAAATTTCTATCTCATTGAGTTATGGTAAAGATTAACTGTGATAATATGTGGAATTATTTTGTAAACTGTGAAATTTTTTAGAGGAGGAATCCATTTCACAATCATCTATACAGCATTGAATGCCTCATCTGGTATAACAGTACAAATAAGAATAGGAACTACAATAACATCATGCATTGAAGACTGAGGTGTAGAAGAATGGTCAGGACACTGCAATCAAGAGAATTCTGGTCCTGTGTGTACCAGTCATAATTTACCCAACTCTTAAAGGATGATAATACTTCCTGCATAACTATGAGGATTCAATGGAATAAATTATTCAGGGTATGTAAAAACATTGGAAATGTCATTAATAGAAATATAGTAGTTGATAAGTATCTAATGAATGAATTGTACCATCATTACCATTCAAAAGGAATTATTAAACTTATAAAATCAATGTTCTTAAGTTCTAAAGCTTTTAAATTTATCTTTGTCTTTTGTGGACGTCTCTTCATTTTGGTTGGGGACTGTTAAGCTGTTTTTATAACTTTGCTTAAAGTAGAATTTGTTCGACATTATAACCAACATATCTTTGAAGAACTCAAAAATGTTATTAACTGGAGAAATTTTATCCATTAAATGTGTCACCTAGTGAAAAGAGAATTATTGAATTCTTCATGCACAATTTGTCCACATAACTTTCCACAGCAGTGTACAAGGACATATTATTCATTATACCTTTTCTGATTTTTCCTTTCTTTTGCCATTTTAGTAAGTGTTGGTGCAAATCACAGATGTCAAGGATAGAGAAGAAAATGGAATCTGTTGACTTTTTAAAATAATTTATTTCTTTACTCATTCATTCAGATCATTTATACCAAGCACTTACTCTCCGCCAGGCTCTGTACTAATGCATAAAATTGGTATTATGCATATTTCATTTATTTACTAAAATATGAAACAAATTTAGGGAGTTCAAGTAATTTGCCAAAGACCACAGTAGGGAATTGGCAGACTCAAGGCTAAAACTGAGGTCACATGCCTTCAGAAAGCATACTCTTAAACATTATGCTAGGTTACCCCAAGCCAAAGACATTTTGGGAATCAGAATAAGTAGGAAATTTGTAAAAGCTACATGTGTAAGGTAAGAGAGTTAAATATTATTCAGAGTCTTTGACCCTGGATAACCTGAAAGATATGTTTACTGAACTGAATTCATAACACCCAAGATACTTAGTACATTTCTCAAGATATGATCAAGGCAACCATTATGGTTACACTCCAACTTTATTTTACCCTAAATACTTGAGTAAAAAAATTTTTTTAAATTAGTTTTTATACTATTTAACAGATTAATATCAATGAAAGTCCTATGGAGACTTTGTACATGGAGTTAATTGTATAAATTCACTATTAACCCTAACTTACAGAGGCACCCTAGTACCACAGAGTCAAGGTCCTTGGATGACAATTTTAAGCAGTACAAAACTCAGGAATGTGTTTTCTTCATTATTCTTCATTTGAACTTTTATATTAATGACTTGAAATTTCTGGGTTATACAGATATGTACCATTCTGCCACTGAGAAAAGAGAAATACATATTTTTCTCTATGACAAAAACATGATATGAAGCTGCATTGTCTTAGAAAGCAATGGGTCACACAAACACATTCTAATTATTTTCAGAAAAGAATGCCTTAAGATTCTAAAACTAAAATCATTTTTATGGCAGAAATCTCCCAATATTTATTTGACTTACCTTTAACAATTTGATGCAGCAGGTCAAATCTCTCAGCTACCAAGGAAGTACATTTAGATTAATTCAACTCCAAGAGATTGCCAGGAAGTTGCTCTATTGTGAATTTTTTTATGGCTATGGTGAGTGATTAGTAACACCTGTTTCAAAAAATTTCCAGTCGTGATTAATAGTGTAGAACATTGAACCTTGGCTACAGATTTATTTCTGTGTTAGAGTAAAGCCAAATCTGTTTCCTAAGGAAAATTTGGACCTAACTCCTAGGCATTCCTTGGAACCTCTGTTTAGAACCAAGAGGGCCAAATAGCCAAATGTGCTAGGTCAGCTCCTCAACTTTTCAAATTCTAGGGTGGTTGGAAATATATGGAATTGCTCGCAGTCAGAAACCTAAATTGTCTGTATGCCAGGCCCCTGCTAGAGGGTTTTACCTCAAACTAACTACCATCCAGCTCTTACTTCAAGCCCAATTAAAATAATTAACATCTGTGGAAGATTATCTGAAAGGTATTCAGTCTAATTTCTCTGAATATTTGAAATTATCTTCTAGGTTCTTGGATCAAGACAGAGTATGAGAGCGCTGTGTAGCTGGATGGCGTTGTTTCACCACTGCGTTGAGTTGTTCTTACTGAGTTGCCACTGGTTATGATGACAACAGTCTGCATTGCAGGACATTCGAATAGACAGATCCTTTATCAACAGGATATTACTGAGTCTGGTATTCCTTGCTTCGGTTTGGAATACTAGGGAAAAGATGTGCTAGAAAACCCAGGGTTGACTTGCCAGGCAACCATGGCCACTAAAGTGGACCTCATAATTTACATATTGTATACAGGCATTTTCTCTACTTTCCTGCTCTCATTCTCCTTTTGGCCTGATTTTTTCCAGCCTTTAATTTTTGATCTGCTATATTTTATAGAATCCTAAAAATGTATTCACTTTATGAGATATTTATTAAATAACCATACACATTGAAAAGAGTACAGCTTGGTGATTTTTACTAAGTGAATATGCATATTTGTCAACCACCTAGATGAAGAAATACATTATCAGCACCCAGGAACCATCTCTTGAGCTTCTTCTCAGGCACTAATTCTCATCTTAGTTTTCTCAGATTGTAAACTTTCCCTGTATGGAATCTGTGTGTATTCTTTCGTGTCTGGCTTTTATCCCCTCCATTTTGCACACCTGTGAGATTCATCCAAGTTGTTTCTTTGCGTAGTGGTGCTACGTGCATTTTTACCGACCTAAAGTATTCTGCTGTACGAATATACCACAGTTTACTTAACCATTCTATGGCTGATTGACATTTTGGGTGTTTTCAGTTTGGTCCATTCAAATTATATTTCTAAAAACATTCTAAAGTGTATTTTTCTATTGGAGATAGATATAGTATGCATATGAAGGCTGCTTTTAAAAAATTTGGAAAGAATGAAGAAAAGAGTGGATGTACGTACATGTATATATTTTACCTTCTGTGGTGGTAGTTATATAGGGAAGTAAAGAGGAAAATAGTTTATTTGTATTAATATTGTATTGAAGTTTCAAAAAGCCCTAAATAAATTCTCTCCTCTTTGCTCATACTTTCTTTTCTCACTGCCAGAACTCCTGTTTGAGACCTTAGAATCATAAAAATATTCTTCAAAAGGGCAATTGAGGTTATTCCTTGTGATCTCTCAGATTTTATGATGAGAAATTGAGACTGAAAGAGGCTCCGTGACGTGTCCAAAACACATAAGTAGACAGAGAGGGAGCCAGGAACCTCATCCTGGTCTTATTTCTCCTTGACACCATCCCTTAGATATCTCCTTTGGCTTTTCTCAACTGGACTCACCATTTCAATCTCTCTGGTTTTCCTTGTGTTACCTAAGGTTATGGAAGTTTCGAAGATGTCAACCTCTGTTTAAAAGTCTTCAATCCTTTCTCAATGCCTGCAGAGTAAGTCCAAATTTTTGATATTAGTATTCAAGGCCCAACTGCAAAATAGTTTCTTCTTTCATTCCTATAATCCAGTCAAAGAGAATAATCTTGCCCTTAAGATTTTATTTACTTATTTGTCAGAGAGAGAGAGAGAGAGAATGAGCAGGGAGATCATGACCTGAGCCGAAGGCAGATACTTAACAGATTGAGCCACCCAGGTGTCCCCCAAAGCCTGTTCTAAATACCAACTACTCTATGAAGAATGTCTCTATTCTCCTAAATTATGTTCCTTTCTGAGCATGTTTCCTCATCGGGGAAATGGAAATACTAATATCAAACACACAGACTTGTGCTAGATTAATTCTTTAATGTCTCCCCTTTTGGACCTTCATAGTTGTGTATCTGTTCCTCTCTTGTACCCCTGTATTTTTAAATTTTAAAGCTTTAGGGGTGCTTGATTTACTCCTCTGGCTACATAACAAATATTTCAGGGATCATTAAGTACTTGGGGTTGGGACCATGCCTCATTTTTCTTTGTATTCCCAGCCCCTAACTCTCTATCCAGCACCAACTAAGTGCTTAATAAATTCTTGAAGTATTAGTTTGGATCCATTAATTCCCCCAGAATAGGCTGTCTTCTCAACATCTAGTCCTGAACCACTGAGCATTGCTGGAGAGTAAGTTACAGAGTGGAGGAGTTCAGGGGCTGCAAGCATCAATCCCTCCCACAGCCCTGCTAGCTTTCCATCTGCCCGTGGGCAGCACTCCATCAGTTTTTTCACAGTAACTATTGAAACCCTCTCAGCTTTTTCCAAATTCTCTGTTTCTTTATCTTCTCCCTCCCTTTGTCCATCACTTATGATGTATGACATTCCCTCCCATTTAACAACAAAAATAGAAACTCTCAGTTTTCTCCACCAATTTATTTCTGTTCCCCTGACAACACTGTCTTGCCCCCATTCTTACTTCATTTTTGCCCTCCCAATGGGCTAGTCACTCCTTCTATGTAAGGCTAATTTCTTCAGCTGGGTTCTTGATTTCAAAACTTGTCCACTTCTGTAGGTGTTTCCCTACTACTTATTTTCCTTCTCTTTTCTCTTCTCCACTGACTCCTTTATAATAACATTTGAACATATTTAGTTGTCTCCAACCTTAAAAAAACTAAGTCATCCCTTGATGACTTAGTCTTTCATGTACCCCACAACCTATCTACCTGGAGTCTCTCTTTTGACACTACCACTCAAATAAAAATGTTCAGGCAGAGAGTGCTAATAGTTTCTCGACTGCCAGATCTGACAGATTCTTTCTCTTCCATGGCCCCCTCATTTTCCCCCCATTACTCGACAGCCACCTTCATGGTTTCCTCTGCCCTAGCCTGTTCCATTAATCTCCATGTGCCTCGGATCCTCACGCCTCTTCTTTCCCTTCTCTCCAAGTGATCCCATCCTCTCCCTATATGATGACTCTACTATCTGTAATTCTAGACCTGATCTCTCTTTCCACTTCCAGACCTGCATCTCCACCAGCCACGGCCCTTCAGACCCACAGTGTGCCTAACAATGAAGTCTGTGTCTTCCTCTAGCCTCCTATTAGCCCTTCCTTCTCCCTCTCTGAGAGAAAAGCATCACCAGCAACCCAGGGGTCCAAATCAGAATTTGTGGGTTCACCATTGATAATTCCTTTCCCTCACCCTCCTTCTCAGCACACTGAATGACCCACCACACTGTGTCAACTCTGTCTCCATTACTAAATTTCAACCCTGTGTGTAAAGCCATCATACCTGTTTATTTGTATTGCTTGTATACCAGTGTGCTAGGGATACCACAGACTGGATGACTTAAACAATGGAAATTTATTTGTTTGCAGTCCTGGAAGCTAGAAGTTCAAGATCAAGGTGCCAGCAAGGTTGATTTCTCCTGAGGTTTCTTTCCTTGGCTTGCAGAAGGCTCCCTTTTCACTGTGTCCTTACGTGGTCTTTCCTCCATATGTACACATACCTCTGGTGTCTCTCTTTGTGTCCAAATTTCCTCTAATAAGGGCACCAGGAAGATTGGATTAGGGCCCACCCTAACAGCCTCACTTTAATTTAATAACCTCTTTACAGGTCCTATCTCCGAATACAGTCACATTCTGAGGTACTCTGTATTAAGACTTCGACATATAAATCAAGGGGACATACGATGCGTAACACTGTAATTGCTTCTGTATTAGTTTCTCAGTGCTGCCATTAAAAAATTACCATAAAATGGCTGAGAGTAACAGGAATTTATTGTCTCACAGTTCTGGAAGCTGGAAGTCTGAAATCAAGGTGTCAGCTGGGCCATGATCTCTCTAAAGGTTCTAGGAATGATCCTTCATTACCTTTTTTATATTCTGGTAGCTGTCAGCAATCCTTGGCATTCCTTGACTTGTAAACACATCACTCTCATCTCTTCCTATGTAGTCACATGATGTTTTTCCTTGTCTATGTCTTTGTATATATTTCTTTCATTTTATAAGGACACTAGTCTTTGGATTAGAGCCCAAACTAATCCAGTATGACCTCATTCTAACTTGATTGTACCTTAAAGATCTTAATACCAAATAAGGTCGCATTAACCAGTACCAGGGGTTAAGACTTCAACACATCTCTTTGGGGGACACAAGTCAACTCACAATAGCTTCTGAATTGGCTTAACTGTCTCCCCAAATCAGATTCACTTCCTTCTTCCTGGTACAGTTTGCCGAAGATGAACCTATGTTGACATAATCCCTTGAAGTACATAGCTTACCTTAGTGTTTAACTCTTGATGTTGCATATTCCTTGGGTTTGGACAAATATATAATGACATATATCCAATATTTTACATCATAAAGAGTGTCTTCACTGCCCTAAAATTTCTCTGTGCTCTGCCTATTTATTCCTTTCCTCCATCTAGCCCTGATGCAACTACTGATCTGTTTATTGCCTCCATAGCTCTGCCTTTTCCAGAACGTCATGTAGTTGGAATTCTACAGTGTGTAACCTTTCAGATTGGCTACTTTCACTTAATAATATGCACTTAAGGTTCCTGCCTGGTTTTACATGGCTTGATAGCTCATTTCCTTTTAGCAGGGATAATATTTCTTTGTCTATGTGTAGCACAGTTTATTTCTTCATTCACCTACTGAAGGACGTTTTGATTGCTTCCAAGTTTTGGTGATTATGAATAAAGCCAAATTTTTTCTGTGAACAGATTTTTTTTGTGTGTGCAGATTTTTGTGTAAAAGTAAGTCTTCTACCCCAATGGGTGAATACCAAGAAGTGCAACTGCAAGATCACATGGTAAGAGTGTGTTAAGTTTTATAAGAAACAACCAAATTATCTTCCAAAGTGGCTGTACCATCTTGTGTTCCCATTGGCAATGTATGGGAGTTCCTGTTGATCCACATCCTAATGAGCACTTGGTGTTGCCAGTGTTCCAGATTTTGGCCATTTTAATAGGTGTGGGATGGTATATCATTTGTTGTTTTAATTTGCATTGCTCTGATGGCATACAATATAGAGCATTTTTTTTTCCATTTGTTTATTGGCCATCTGTACATCTTCTTTGGTGACATGTCTGTTAAGGTCTTTGGCCCATTTTAAAATCAGGTTATTTCCTTATTGTTGAGTGTCAAGACTTCTTGGTACATTTTGGATAATAGTCTTTTATCACAAGTGGCCTTTGGAAATGTTTTCTCCTAGTTTGGAGCTTGTCTTCTCATTCTCTTGAAATCATCTTTTGCTGAGCAAAACTTTTTAATTTAATGAGGTCCAGCCTAACAATTATTTCTTCCATAGGTTGTGTCCTTGGTGTTGTGTCTGAAAAGACAGGAATGATTATGTTTTCTAAGTCTTCCAAAAATAAGTTTCCAAAAATAATTTCAGGTTGAAAAGTTGAAAAAAGATTTGTGTTGGGAAATTTCAAAACAAAATTTTGCCTGTGAGTTCCAATGATTTAGTCTGCATTTCTTTTACCTAGTCTTCCTGTCTTGATAAACTCTTATGCAAATTTTATAATCCTAGAAAGTATTAATATTTAAAATCTTGGTTATTTGTAGAGTAAGGAGAATCAGGGAAATTAAATGTAATGGCATTAGGCTCTCATTTTCCTTCTGCAGAACACATCCATCTTTAGGAAATATAATTATTCTCCTTTACATTAGTTCTTTCCTTAACAAAAATTAATGACCCTACAATCCAAAACCTTTTTCTTTGACTTAGATGAGAACAGCATGAGGACTCAAATAGCCTTCTGACTTTTAGTCAGTTGTGTAAAATGGGGAAAAGATGGCATTTTAATAGGTCAGATCACATTAAAAGAAGCTCTAAGTAACCATACACATTCTTTGTATAGAAATGCAATTGATCTTGGCATATTCACCTGATGGATGGCTTCCTTGACTCTTATGAGTTTTAACTGTTCAATGTGGGATCTTTTGACTTACTTGTGAAGTAAACAGTCATTATTTGTGACTAATGACAAGTTTTTTCTTTTCATTTTTAAAACCTCTATTTTTTTTTTTTTTTTTGCATTCATTAGCACACAGTCTGGGACAGCGGTAGTGAACAAACTTGTTTTATATGTAAATTTAAAAAGAAAGCTTCTAACCTTTCATTATTAAAAATGATGTTTGCTGAAAATTTATTGAACATGCCCTTTATCAGATTAAGGAAATTACTTTCTATTCCTTGTCTGCTACGTCTTTATCATAAATGGGCACTCAATTTTATCAAAGGCTTTTTCTTCATCTGTTGAGCATGCTCACATTTTATCCTTTAATCAGTCAATGTTGTGGGTTATATATTATTTTCTACGAAAGTCTGTGAATGTTTTTTTCTGTTGTTAGCAGTTACTTAAACTCTTTGGTTCATTTCTGCCTAGTATATCTTTTATCGTCTTTGGAATCTTAACATTTCCTGTCCTTACTTTTTAGATGCATTCCTTATAAATAGAATATTCAGCAGTTACTTATTGACTGTGCCTTGGAAGCCAGATTCATGCTTAGGCACTGAAGAGGCAATGGAGAATAAGAGATATAAGTTCCCTGACCTCATAGAATGTTCATGACATGGGAGAAAGAAAATAAATACGTACACAAATAATAAACAACTAAATGGTTGTATTTTAGGATCAGTCTTATGAGGTACCAAAGAGAGTGCTAAGATAGGGAACAATGGATGCAGACTATTTAAGGAAATATAGGTAGGAGGGTAGCTAGAAGAAGGCAAGGCTTAACTGAGACCTGAAAGATGAGAAGACGCCAACCTTGTGAGGAGCTAGGAAGTCACACATACCTTAGGGGAAAACGCATACATCCTGTACCAGTATAAATTTAGCCTGCTGTAGGAATCTGCAGAACAGCTTTCTACCTTGAACATTGTGAGCAAGGACGGTCCTAAGAGGATATTAGAAAGTGAGCAAAGGAAGAGAAGATACAGAACATTTGTGTTATAATAAAGAATTTGTATTTAAGCACAATGGGAAAACATCAAAAGTTTTTACAGAGGGGTGCAACATTTCTGACTTATGTTTGTAAAAGTTCACAATGCTTCCCATGGTGGAAACTGGATCGAGCGGGTGGAGAGAGAGGGAGAGGAAACACAGACACAAGACAGGATACTGTTGCAGCGAGTGATGCTGGTGTCTCGTATTAAGTTGGGGAGAGTGGACAGATTCAGAATACATTTTGAATGTAAAACTAATAGATCTTGGTATTTTGATGTGGGAGGTGAGAAACCAGAAGGAGTCAGGCATGCATCTCATGGTCGCGTCTCAGAATGGTAACGTTAACTGAAATGAGAGAGATAATAAGGCTATGGAGAGAACAGAATATTTGTTTTGAGGTATATCTATGTGGCCCCTGGAGAATGGTTGTGGAAATAAAAGAGATCAATTTGAGACATATTGTCGCTGAGATGCCTTTGAGACATTCGAAAGAAAATGTCAAGTTAACAGTTACATGTACATATCTTCAGCTTAGAGGAAATGTATAGACTAGAGGTACAAATTTGGGAATTGCCATCATATAGAATAGTAGTTAAAAGTATGGTTTTGAATCTAGACTGCCTGAGTTTATCTGGGTTTGGTAGCTGTGTCACCTTGGGCAAGTTATTTAACCTATCTGCAGTTCAGATTTGTCATCTATAAAACCATGATAATGTTGCTAGCAACCACCTTATGTAAACAGATTAATACAATAGAATCTAGAAAAATTTCTGCTGTGTTAAGCCTAAATAAATGTTAGTTGCTAGCATCATCACCATCACACCATCATCATCGTCATCACCATCACCATCACCATCAATAGCTCTATGGGTTGTCTTTCTTGGGTAAATTTTTCTTTTTAGCTGAAGTATCCTGGAAATACTCCTTTATTCCAAATATAGTGACTCTCTAGTAATGAAATTTAAGGTAAAGACAAACCTTCTATGGAAAATTATTATAGAAAAATACTCTTGGAAGTACGATATTTTGTAGCCTTCCATCAGAATGCTAAATTAATCATCTCTGCCAGCCTCGATATGAGTTCCACCCTAGAACACACTCTACCCAGTGCCTGGCACGTAGTAGGTGCTAAGGGAATATTTGTGGGCTGAATAACATCAAAATATATTGATAATTGTCTGGATTTTTTAAATTATATATTCCCTAGAGTATTCTAGGAATTTGCAGAACGCTGCTGGCTCACCGACATGTCAAAAGGACCTTTTGCCAAATTTCATACCAGGACTGCATGTATTTCAAGCTGTTCTATAATATTTGCCAAACAGACTCCCTTCTCCACTTCCAGTACAAACTTATAATTCAAAATTCAGAGACCGAGAAGAGCGATTCATTACAATGTTGGCCACTGATTGAAGTTATAATCCTTGTTTGATTCAAAACAACTGGATTTTTTTTTCTATCGGCTAGGGGTCCTGGTCTATGTGTAATCTCTCACAGATACGTAAATGTTTATGTGAGAGAATTGTCAGATAGCAAGAAAGCCTAAGAATCTATAGTTGAACCACAGTCACTGAGCTCTCCAGGCCCGTAGTAAATATTTTGGTGCACTCTAGTGGTGGAAGGAGATAGGCTGGGGGACTTGGAGATACAGGAGAATTAGCTATCATGCCTGTTATTCTGAAAAATGTGCCGCCAGTTGTGGGTTTCAAAACATGATTAAGGTAATGTTTCATGTAAACACCAGAATTCACACATGTACCTGGCTCCTCCCCACCCAGAAAATACCTGGAGGAGAATAACTAGATGGCTTTAACAGTAGAACACCTCTGTTTAAATAGAGACGTAAATGTGTATTGCTGAAGATATGCTATATTTTGTGATCATTTTATTTTTGACAGGAGTGGAGTTCATTGTTATCCTCCCATGGGGAGAGTAAGAAGTATTTTTCAATAAAAAGCTGCCGGGGACTAGAGTGTGTGCGTGCAAATAAGACAGCAATGGTCATAAATGTGAATGACACATTTGCACACACATTGAAAAATGTTCATTTTAGATGATTCTGTAGTTTCTTCCTATCTCCCCATCATGCCTGTGGCTTTTCCTCTCTGTAATCAACTCCAACTCCCAGATCTCTGATTATTCATTCCTTGGCTCACAAAAACCTCCTTCGGGTGCCTCTTATTTTATTTCTTTGCTGCTGTTAATCCCTTTTTCCAATAATTTGTATCTCCACAGATTGTAAATTTCTGGAAGACTCAGCTGTGCCTGATTGTCCCTGCCACTTCCCCAACACCCTGCACAGCGCCTGGTGCATAATGGGCATTTGGAAATATCTGATGAGTGAACAAATTTATAAACATCCTGACCTGCTGTTTTAGGGACTCATTATAATGATGGATTATATTCATAAGACTGCATCCTCTGAAGTCCCCAGCTCAGTTCCAAAAGCTAGATAGCAGGGAGTTTGGACCTCTTCAGAGCTGTGACCCTTTGCAAACCAGGTGCCACGCCAAGAAGAGTGGATCTCACACTGATTTCTTTCCTTCTAAGGGACCAGCTTGATCTTCCCACTTGGGATATCTTAAGGGGGAAGAAAAAATTCAGTCAGACAACTCAGTGTCTGAATTACCTTACTAAATTAAAAAGTATGTCTGTGGGTGAGTGCATTATCGAGGGTGAGGGGGCACAACACCCACCTCTATGTCATCTAGTAGAAAGACCCTAGGTTTGGGAATCTAGAAAACGGACATGGATGCTCTCTAATCAATCCACCGCATGGCCCGAAACAGGCAATGGTTCATCCATAGGTCCCAGGCGTCTTATTTACCAAGTAGAACCATAATGCCCAGCCTCTAATGAAACAACAGCTGTGAAGTGTTTGGTAGAGATAATGGGGCTCTAAGAGCTAACTTTTTGTTTTAAGCATCTGGCTTTTGGAAATACGGTGCATGATACAGCCTTAGAGGAAAACTTTGAATGCATTCATTCAATTATTTGGCAAATATTTTCTAGCTCATCTAGTTTGTGCCAGGCACTTTTCTTGGCACAGGAAATAAATATAATGTGAGCAAAACACGCATGCCTCTGCCTTCATGGAACTTGTATTTTAGTGAGAGGAAACAACAGTGAATAAACAAATCACATGAACATAACAAATTCAGTGTGGTGAAGAAAAATAAAGCAAGAGAGAGAATGACAAAAGACGCAATTGAATAAAAGGTGACCGGGTAGATACTCTCTACCGAGGACATTTAAAGCAAGACCTGAGTGAAGCAAGAAAGTTAACTATGTGAATATTTAGGGGAGGAGTATCTGAGACAAAGGGAACAGAGCATCAGCCTTGCTTGTATGGGCTCAAGGAATATCAAGAATGTCTCGATGCTGAAGCAAGTTAGCAAAAGAGACACCATAAGGAGATAAGATACAAAGGGGTAGCCAGTGGGTCACATTATGCAATGTCTTGCAGGTCATGAAGAACTTTTTAAAATAATTTTTTTACAAGAGCTTTAGAATCATAGAAAAGATGGAAAGATGGTATGAATAGTTTCCCATATGCCCTACACCTAGTTTCCCCTATTAGTAATATCTCACATTAGTGTGTGTGTTTGTCATAACTAATATACCAATATTAATATATTATTACTAACTAGAGTCCACACTTTATTCAGATTTCCTTACTTTTTACATAACAATCATTTCTTCTCAGAATCTTATTCAAGATACTACATTACATTTAGGTATTGTGTCTTGTGAGATCCTCTTGGACAATGACCGTTCGACTTAGCCTTTCTCTGTTTTTGATGACAGTAAGAATTTAGGGAAGTACTGGTTACAGATTTTATAGAATGTTCCTCAATCTGGGTTTGCTTTGTGTTGACTGGGGTTATGGATTCTTGAGTGGAAAACCACAGAAGTGAAATGCCCCTCTCATCCTATTATATCAGGGGTACATGTTATTAACAAGACTTATCACTGATTTTGCTAACCTTTCACCTGACTAAGATAGTTTTGCCAAATTCCCAAAACAATCCCCCCCCCCCGTTTTCATACAATACTCTTCTTTAGAAGGCCATCAATATCAGTATCTCACACTTAAAGGGGGGGGGAGTTATGCTCCATCTCCTTGAGGGGATAATATCTTCATAACCTAGGGTGCCCAGGTGGCTCAGTCAGTTAAGTGTCTGCCTTCAGGTCATGATCCCAGGGTCCTGGGGTCAGGTCCCCAGTCAGGGTCCCTGCTCCATAGGGAGTCTGCTTCTCCCTTTGCCCCTCCTCCCACTCATTCTCTGAATATCTTTCTTTCTCTTTCTCTTTCTCTCTCTCAAATAAATACATGAAATATTTTTTTTAAATATCTGCATAAATTACTTGAAACCCCTCTGTACAGGAGATTTGTCTAGTCTTCTCTATTTATTATTCATTCATTCATTCATTCAATCATATATTTATATTAGTGTGGACTCATGGATACTGATTTTTACTTCAGGTTACAATCCAATGCTACATTGTTTTCCCATTGCTCATCTTGTTCCAAGTGTAGCCATTGGGAGCTCTTTCAGTTCCCACGTCCCTTTGACACAGCCATCATTTTGTTTATTTGAGTCATAGAGAGACATTGATACTCAAACTAACCACAGTGGAAGCCATTGAAGAGTTTTGGGAAGGAGAGACATGATCCCATCTTCATTTTAAGACTCCCACGGCTGCAATGTAGAAAATAAATTATATGTGGCAAGTATGGAAGGAGGGAGTTTGTAGGATAGCTCTTACTCCAGTGTGGGTGAGCCACACGGTGGCTTGGAAAAAAAGGTGCAACAGTAGAGATGAAAAGGGATAGGATTTCGGATATAACTTGTACATTGAGTTACAGTATTTCCTGATGGATTGAATGTGGAGTGTGACATGAAGAAGAGTCAAGTCCAAGGTTTTTGTTCTGAGCATTTGAATGACTGGTGATACTATTTACTTCTGTGGTGAGTGCTAGAGAGGGAGCAGTTTGGAACTCTAATGCATACAATATATATATCAGAGCCACACTAAGTAAAGCTGTACTTAAAAGAGCAGTTGCCTTGAAAACCATGTTTTGACTTGTTTTTCTGAGGGAAATCAGCAGCATGATTCAAACACAGGCTCTTGGGCCAAGAGAGGCAGATGGTAGCTGTTCCTCAGGCTTAGGCTTGAGGGAAGAGTTTCCATTTATTTTTCTGAATATAGTTCCCCGTATCTTAGTTTATAAATATTTCTCTCAGACTGTGAATCTGAGCTTGTTTTGTCTGTGTACATTCAACTCTCATAGCCCTGGGCAAAGTTAGTCATTTGGAAATCAGAGAGTTCACCATGAAAATCAAATAGAGGCAACCCTAAAAGAGGTAAAATTATTCCTTCCAAGGAGTAAGAACACTGAAAATGAGACTTGGTTTTGAGAGACTTGGGTTTTGGATTAAGATACAAATTCTCTGAAAGAGTTTATGAGTAATTCTGTCAGTCAACAGATATCTGCTATGGGCCTATTGTGTGCTACCCTTTGCCTATGGTACCAGAGCAAGAGTTGAAGTTCACTAATCACCAGGGGATTAGAGATATTGTGCAGGAGTCTAGCCTAGGGTGGCACCCATTGGGTATTATTATACCCAATATCACGTACTTTTACCCCTTTGGACCATTGTCCATGCTGCTTTCTCCATCTGGATGATATTTCCCTTCCTTTTCTGCCACTTACACCATCATTAACTATACAATTTACGTTATATTGACTCACTATTTTTATTTAATTCAACGTCACTTATTCAATAATACTATTAAAATCAAATTTAAAAAATCTGGGCACCTATAGTATTATTCAAAACATGAAAACAGGGGCGCCTGGGAGGCACAGCGGTTAGGCGTCTGCCTTCGGCTCAGGGCGTGATCCCAGCGTTCTGGGTTCGAGCCCCACATCAGGCTCCTCTGCTATGAGCCTGCTTCTTCCTCTCCCACTCCCCCTGCTTGTGTTCCCTCTCTCGCTGGCTGTCTCTATCTCTGTTAAATAAATAAATTAAATCTTTAAAAAAAAAACCATGAAAACAAATATATACTAGTAACACAAAAACAACGTTTTTTGTTTCAAACACAATCAAAAATCACTTCTCATACCACCATTAAAATGCATACCGTGTTTCGAGCCCCATTGGATTATGTTTTATTATGATGAACTGTCAATAGATTGCAATTTCTCAATTGCCAAGTCCCAAGTGTCTACCCTCCCTTTATCCATACCCTTTGCTATGCATCTTTGTAGTGCTCTCCCACTGAGGACAAGGTGCAAATCCCTGCCCTCGGACTTGACCTTGACTGATGGGATGTTAGCAGAGAGAGTGCAAGTGAAGGATTTCAATTCTATATTTTGAGCTCATCAAGGGGAAAGACTGTTTTAAATGTATGCTCAGCTGGGGCCTAGCACTCAGGAGATGTTAGCAAAAGCTTGTTAAGTAATGATTGATGCTATTACCATGAATGTGATGTCAACGAAACCCATACAAGTTCCCTCTCCAAGGTATTTACAGTTGCCATTCCTTTTCCTGGGAAACTTTTCCCTCAATACCCATACAGCTCCCTCTCTTACATTCTTCAGTTTTCTGCTAAAATACTCTTTTATCAGAGGCCTTCCCTGTGATAGGCAATCTATCTAAATTCTCACCACCCAGCACCTGTTATCCCTCTGCCCATGGTTCTGATCCTGGGATACAGGGGCCCCTTCAGAGGGGTTCTGAGCAGGGACTGCCAGTTCTTTGAAATTATATAGAAAATTGTGAATGAGGTACAAATGCTCATTTTTCTTGTGAAAAATTCCATAGCTTTCAACAATATTTAATAGCACCAGTGCACCAAAAGACGTTAAGGACCACTGTGAGCGTACAGAATTTTGGTTTTGGTCAGAGAACTATCATCTTCTCACATAATATTTATTTGCTTAGCATCTGTCTCCTTGCAGACATGGTAGCAGGGATATTACACTGGCCAATTTGTTTCTACTTTTTAAAATTTTGACTATTAAATTCCATAATTAATCATTACAAAATTGGGTAATCTATCTGATAAACCAGTGGAAGTCATTTCACCTGGGAGATGCTTGTAGCTTCCTTCAAGGTAATGAAGCATCTTCTTACAAACCGCATCCCAAGCAGAAAGAAACCCTACAGAACAAACATCTTCCTTGGTCATTCATAAACAACCCACTGTTTAAATTGCCTTTTATGCAAAAAAAGGCACTGTATTTGTAGCTATCAAAAAACATGCTATGATTTCGATTCTTTTTTGAATGTCAGCTTGCTGGGTTCATGATATAAGTGGCCTGATTTAAATTCTCGCTCTTGTAACTGACTAGAGTGGCACAACCTGAGAGAAGGTGCTTACTTTCTGTTTGTCTCCATTTCTCTTCTGAAGTTAGAATAAAAATAGTATTTACATCATGAAGTTATTCCGAGTTTTATGTGACTTGATGGCTATAAAGTGATTAGGTAGTTCATAACATGTCATAAGCATTCAGTAAATGTTCAGTCTTAATTGTCGCTAGTGGTTATACCTTCGGTGAGTTTCTCAGCCTGACACAGAAAGGGATATATTAATAACTACCTCTCAGGATGGAACAGGATTGTGTGTGTGTGTGTGTGTGTGTGTGTGTGTTTGTGTGTGTGTGTGTGTATTTCCATTTTGGGTCATCACCAGAGCTTTTGATACGATTGTATTTATGACGGTGTCTAACCCAAGTGTTTAAAGTAAAGAAGAAGCGCCTTTAATGATTCACGAGGGTTCTTATTAGATTTTTACATATTGCTTGGTACCAGGACTGCCATGAATAATGCAATAACAGTTTTTGGTTTTGGAGAATCCATTAAACACTGTACATGCATTATGTCATTCAACACTGACAACTTTATGAAGAAGGGGTAACCTCATTTTGCAATAGAGAAAAATGAGACTCAGAGAAGTTATAATTTTGTAAGATAACATAGCTAGCAAACATCAGCCCCACCTTGACCTATTTCCTTCTCCAGTAGTATGTTTTCTCTTCGATACCACCCATAATTCCACTACTCCAACACAGCAACCATTTCTTTATTCGTGCTCTTTCATCATGCATGTTTTCTTATATTGGCATAATTGTAATCTCATATCCCATTTTTCACCTAATATTACATTATAAATAATATTATTAAAGTTGTTAATAATTATTATCCTTCTTGACTGACAAAACCATTGAGTGACTTTCCCTTGGTTTTAGATGTTAATGGTGTCTCCACTTTCTTTGTACTAATGGATAATAGCAAAATAAGCATGCTTCTATGTATTTTACTGCCTTTGAAATTTTTCATCAGAAAAATTAACACAAGATTAGTCAGCTTAATTATATAAAATATTTTACAGTCTTGATTGATATTGATGAATTATTTTTTAAATATGTTATATCAATTTATTCTATCACCAGTGGTAAATGTGCAGGTTTCCCCACAATTTTGTGGCATTAAATATTACTATTCTTTGTTAAATTAATGGATGTAAAGTACCTTGCTTTGTTTTTCAATTTGCATTTTTTAAAGATTTTATTTATTTATTTGAGAGAGAAAGCAAACGCGCGCGCACACACACACACACGAGAGAGAGAGAGAGAGAGAGAGCGAGAGCGTGCACACATGAAGGTGGAGAAGGGTAGAGGAAGAGGGAGAAGCAGACTCCTGCTGAGTGGGGAGCCCTGTGAAGTGGGGCTGGATCCCAGGACCCCAGGATTATGACCTGAGCCTAAGGCAGATGCTTAACCAACTGAGCCACCCAAGCACCCCTCAATTTGCATTCTTTGATTATTTGTTTATTAAGGGTGTTTATACATTCTTGTTTAGTATTTCCAGCTTTTTGAATTATCTATGTGTGCTCTTTATTCATCTATCCATTGTAATCTTGAGTTTTCCTTTATTGATTTTGTATTTTTCCAATAAAACACTTTTTTTCTGATTTGAGTTTGTAAAAAACATTCCATAAGTTGTTGCTTCTGTTTTCCAGTTGCAAAATTTAAAACATTATGTTACAAGTTAAATTATTTCTATAGGAGGTAAAGGCAACTGTAATTATTTTTAGGGAGTAATATTTTCCAGACAAAATATTTTACATACACAGATCAAAGAAGATGTACTTGGTTATGGGGCATATAGTCTACATATGCCTCACGGAGTCTTCCTGTGCTGTATTTTTGTCAAGTGGACTAGTTATTTATGAAATTCTCTGAAATTCATAAATAAAATGAAATATACTGGCACCTAACCATCTGGTGTGGATATTGCTTGAAAAGAACATTAAAAAATTTAAAAATCCATAGACTTTTTTTAGAAAGCTATTCATTTATTGGATTCAATAACCAGCACCGACTTATAAATTTCATGGTTAGGCATTCTTTTTCTAGAAGAAGAATACTAATCTGTGAGTTATTATTCACATAGTTTTTAAAAACCTGTGATTTTTCATTTTATCTCCAGCTAGACCCATCTCCCACAAATGTCTTTATAGGTACTGTATGACAGCTTCAAAGGTGTCATAGCAGCAATTAACTATCTCATAACTTATAATAATACCAACCCTTTCCTAAAACCTTGGATTTGAATGTTAATTAAGCAATTAGAGGCACAGGGGACAACCACCAGATGATGCCTCCTGGTAGACTTTAGTCAGCAGACAAAAATGATGAATTCTATTAAGATTGTGTTAAAAAAAAAAATCCCAAGCAGCCTAAAATAAAAATCAAAATAACAATCATAAAAGCAATCTGAGAAATAAGAGGCTATTTTGTCACGGGGGGCTTTTTTCTTTTTATGAGAGTGTTGGCAAATTCCATTAATAAAACATGAATAGGAACTCTTCATCCAAGCTTTTCCCCTGTGAATCATTTTTGAACTGCTGATTTGAACAAATCCTTCGAAACGGAGCACCATATTAAAACCAAATCCACAAGGTACAGATGGAAAGGCAAGCTCTTAGCATATGTTTGGATTTTATGGATGAATGGTTCATTCTGATGTGCCCTACCTATTAATGAATTTCCCCATCTTCATATAATCCAGACTAGATCAGCAAGTTCAAAGTCCTTTTTTTGCTGCAATTGCCCACCCTCCCGTTTATCTACCTCCCTCTCAACACCCACCCTCCAACCCTAACCCAAAGAAGGGCTCTGGCACAATGATGTCACTGTGTGGGGCTCCCATTTGCCAGGTCTGTGGATAAAATCTTTGTTTAGAGGCGTGAAAGCGGTATGAGACCTACCCCTACAGAACTTAAATACAACCTTGTAAAAGGCACCAACTCTTGAGATTAGCACACTCAAATTTATGATTTTAGAATGGTAATGACTCCACCCAAGGTAATTTTGATGCCAACTCCAAGAGATTGAGAACTGAATTCTTTTTTTTTTTTTTAAGATTTTATTTATTTATTCGACAGAGACAGCTGGCGAGAGAGGGAACACAAGCAGGAGGAGTGGGAGAGGAAGAAGCAGGCCCATAGCGGAGGAGCCTGATGTGGGGCTTGATCCCACAATGCTGGGATCACGCCCTGAGCCGAAGGCAGACGCTTAACCGCTGTGCCACCCAGGCACCCCTGAGAACTGAATTCTTAAATGGAGGTCTTTCACGTTCTCTATGAGTTTTACTCCTCTCTCTCTCTTTTTTTTTCTTTTCCTTTCTTTTTTTTAAATTAATTTTTAATTTTTTTAGGAAAGTTCAGGTAACAGTCACTAGTTTCATGCAGCTTATTAAGCTAGACTACTTCTACCATGCTAGCCTATTTTGTAGGGGTCCAAGTCTCCCTTGTAACGTAGCCACTACTGGACTTTTTGCCCTCTAGCTCACTGGAAAAGTCAATGTCTTTCAGAACCAAACATTTGAACATTGATCAAGCTTTGCATTTCCACAGATGAGGACCGTGAAACTCAATATATGCAAATAAGTATAGCAGCAATCGGGGAGAGTGCCTAAAAACTGCCTATTGTGGTGATAAAATCAACTCCACTAGACTAGAACAGGACATAACAGAAATCAATATGGTAAGATAAAAATGTCACAGTGCATCTCATGTAGTTAGAGCATGCATTGTACTGAGATTTCTTTTTTCATTTATATATCTTAAGTAAACTTAAGATCCTGCCAAACTGGGATCTCAAGTGTGCGTCGTTCTATATTGGACATAAGGATGTACAATAGTTGAGTTCAATAAACATTTCAGAAACGCCATATCCTAGACACTATGCTAGACGCTGGGCACAGAGAGATAATAGAGCATGAGTTTGCTTACTGAGTGGATGAATCAATGGTAGGACACATTGAATCCTGTAAGAAAGGATATGGGCTCTTGATTCACCTGAAGTGAGGATAAGGAGAGTGAAGAGAATTTCCATCATTGTCATCACCATAAACCACACTCATAGAACACTTACTGAGCCAGACCCTAAAGACTTTACATGTATTAAGTCATTTAGTCCTCAAAAAAATCCTATGAGGTTGAGTTACTTTCGCTTTATAGATAAGAAAAATGAGGTGTAAAGAAGTGAAATAATATGTTCCGGGTCACACAGCTAATAGGGTAGAGCAGAGATAGGAGCCCAGCAGTTTAGCTCAAGAGTCAACTCTTCATCACCATGTCATCCTTCTTCTCACCACAAGAGACAGACAAGAGAAAGTGCCAGACAGTTTTCCAACGTTTTCTCTCCTCCCACATCTCCCCAAGGCTGAGGAGGAAACCCCTCCACTTTCCTCTAGAGGAGCTGTGAATGTGAATTTATCTTTCTTGATCATCAACACTCTCCACCCCAAGGGGCCTTAGTACCAGCTCCATCTTATGAATAATGAGTGAGGAGGAACTGGAAGAGAGTCCTAGAAGATGTAAATATCTTCCCAGGAAGATGCTCATTTTGTGCTGGTTAGCTCCAATTTATCTGATTTCTGTATCCTTAGCATGCCACTGTGTTTTGAAGTTGGCAAACTATCTGAAAACTTAAAAGAAGAAGAAGAAGGAGAAGGAGAAGGAGAAGGAGAAGGAGAAGGAGAAGGAGAAGAAGAAAGGAGGAGGAGGAGGAGGAGGAGGAGGAGGAGAGGAAATAATAAGAATCAACCATTGTCCATTTTCTTTTCTTCTGTGTTTTGCATTTTCTTTCCCTTCTCTGGAAACTTGCCTTCAAGATTCTAATGTTTGGAAAAATATTCAGAGAGAATAAAGAACAATAGAGCAAGAAGATGAAGTGTGAGTTTGGGAGAATTGAGTGTTATTGCCTGGGAGTATTCCACCAGGATGGGGTCTGGGCTTCTGAATCTACAGACCAATCATGCCTTCTTCTTTTCTCCTCGTATACAGGTTTTCCTGAGTACTTGGCTCAGAAATCAAACAGCTGCTCCATTAATTGCTTTAGACCTCTAGTGTTAGTGGTTAAAAATACCTCCCTGGAAGGAGTACTGCCCTCACTGGTTAGTACTGGGCACAAGTAGGCAAGAGAGAATTTCTGGTATTCTATGATTTGATGGAAACTAGAAAGCCAACACCCCAGCCCACACACAGCTAAGCTAAAACAAATCTCTGTCCATGTAGACCTACTTTTCTCTGTCACTACCAGCACCGTGCTATGTCTGCTGGGGCCTTTTTGACTCCCTTTCCAGGAACAATCCCTCAATTTCTGAGTCAGTATTAGGGAGATTAGGAGGAGAGAAGAGTGACCAATAATAAGGAAATTTGAGCATTTATAGTGTGTCAATGGTGTGTTAAACACTAGTCATAAAGTAAATATGATCTGCTCTCTTTTTGCAGATGAGAAAAATAAAGCAGGAAACAGTGTCAGAAGCTGATGGGACTGAGAATTAAGCCATCACTAGGATGACCATACATCTTGGTTGACCCGAAGACAGCCCCCATGACACTCATTGTCTTCATATTATTCTTAATATTCCCCCTCCCTTGCACTCTCATATGGTAGTTATATGGTCACCCTGGTAATCATTCTTGCTTGAACTGGAACTCTGTGGCCCCAGCAATTCTGCTGGGTCCCAGTTCCCTTTTGTCTCCCATCTAGAGTCTTATTTACTTTCGGCGAGGCAGGAAATCTAATACAAAAATGGTATTGGGCCTAGATATCCCCTTTAGACACTAAATTGTGTTTTTTCCTAATCCTGGTTTGGGCCAACTTTGAAACCTGAGTTTTGACTAGGTTTTACCTCTTGCCAGTTAGCTTGTCAAGTATTCAAACCTTCTATAGGGCTAAGGACCTGCATTTAAGTAGTTAGAATTCTAGCAGAGCTAATTAATATTCTGGCCAAACCCTGGAGGGAGGGACCAAAACTAGCTTCCTATTCCTCCTAAACAATTTGGGAAACATTTTCCGTATGCATAAGACAAGGCCCTTGATGCTTTTGCTTACAGTCTGATTGGTGTCAGTCCTTAGGCTTGGATTAAAAAAACAAACAAACAAAAATGGGGGAGGGGTAAACGTGAAGCTCTAACAGCACCACTGGAAGAAAAAAACTTTCTATGGGTCAATAGGGTGACGCAGGGGGTCGTGGCTACCAAACAGAGATCATGGGCCACATTAAAACAATCATAACATCTAAGTAAGGAATGCAACAGAGCCACTCTATGGTTTGTTGGTCAAAACAATTCTGGGAAACTCTCTTCTGTTAAAGAGAAGAGCTCCTTGGTTATTAAGATGATCGAGTCCATGACATATGAGGAAGGCTTTCATTCGTTCATTCATTCAACAACAGTTTACTGAACACCTATTATGTACTAGGCACTGTGCCAGTGTTGAGCATCCAGAGTTCTCTGCCCTACAGAGCATAGGGTCTACTGGGGGACACCGACATTTATCTAGCAGTCGCACAGATATAAAATTACTGATAAAAGCAATGAAGATGTACAATGTGCTTTACGTAGAGCGTAAGTGGGGATTCTGTGGGCAGCGTGTGACCCAGCTTCTTTGAAGAAGCAGCATTGAACTGAGCTCTGAGGGTGAGTTAACAGTTAACTGGGTAAAGGATGGGGGAACTTTCAGGGCTGGGCAAGGGCATGCACTGAGGTCTTGAATCAGAAAGGAGGAGCCCTTCACTGGACTAAAAGAAATGCGGACCCAGGGAAGTTTCATACTTAATCTAAAGAGCAGATGGCAGTGGGGAGGTGCAAATGGGGTGGATTTGGAGAGTGTGAAAGCTTTCCAGATAACCTCTGGAAGGGGAACTGGCCTGCTACAGTTCCATTGGGTAGAAGCTAAAGAAAACTATTTTAATTTAAAATGAGGAAGAACTTCCTGAGTCAATGTTTTGAAGGCAGTGAGTTCCTGTCTTCAGAGCTGTTTAAGTGTAAGCTAGATGACAATTTGGATAAAATCTTGTAGAGATGTTAAAAGGGTATTGGGCCTGTTGAAAACGTAAGTCCATTACAATAAGAAGATTTTGTGAAACAAAATTAAAAACAAACAGGGCACCTGAGTGGCTCAATCAGTTGAGCCTCTGACTCTTGATTTCAGCTCAGGTCATGATCTCAGGGTTGTGAGATGGAGCGCCAGTCTGCTCTGAGCTAAGTGTGGAGGCTGCTTGGGATTCTCTCTCTCCCTCTCTCTCTCCCTCTCCCTCTGCTCCTTCCCCCCAAAAACAAAACAAAACAGGACAAAACAAAGCAAACAGCAGCAAAGCAAACTAGTCTTTGGCAGGGGAAAATTCTGATGAAAGGATGCCATTACAAATGCCCGGAGGACAAAGCAAAGTCTTGAGGATTTCTTTCTGATGACATAATGGCAAGATTTTCAGAATCACAGTCCTGGCTAAAGCTGTAGTGTCCTGGAAGTACATCATTTGCATTTCAAGAAAGCTGTTTTTCATCTTGCTTTCCTGTTCCTTGCCATCCCCCCACCCACCCCCAGAGATGTCAAAATGTTGAAAATGCTGACTCACTGTTGCTGATTGTGACTAGTGTCAATTACCAGCATGCAGCTCAAGTGTGATGAGAAAATAAGAGTATGAGCACATAGTGCCAATTTTTCCCGACAAAATTGTAAACTTTGATTCAACTGTTGAATAAAAACTATAAATGGACAAATGTGCTTATAAGGCACCTCTCTTCTGATAAACCTATTCTTCTAATTCCTTTTGATTTTGTATTTTTGAATGATCTGTAATTTCTAGATTTTCTTTGTGCACAGTATATCGTACACAGTCACCCTTGCTAGATGGCCCACTCAGTCTTTTTGTACAAAAGAGTTCTTTCTCTTGCAAAACAACAGGAAAAACAAAGAAGTAATATCCTTTATAGTAGAGCACATCTGTTTTTTAATCATAAACTAAAATTGATATGAAATATCTTAATCAGCGATTATAGACAATTAAGAAGAACCCTTTTTTTTTAATCCATACATGCTTTGGTTAACTCCTTGCAAAAGCCCTGTGTGCCTTTTATAGACTCCCATAAAAATTCCTTCAAGCCAGACATCGAGTTTTATAGAAACGTAACACTTTCTAGTTGCCTCCCAGACACACACACACACACACACACACACACACACAGAGTGGGCTGAGGACGACTCCAGTTTATAATGTCCTTTTTCATCGATAACCCAATCACCTCAAAATGACCCTGGGATTTTCTTTTCCCGCTCACATCATAGAAGGCATAGGTCCAGATTCTGTTGAGAGACAAAGAAAGTGCCATCATCCCTTTTAATGCCAGTGTTTTCCAATTACAAAATTTTTTTCTATGTCTCTTTTACTGGGAGAACTTCGTTAAGTTTTCAGATACCTTGGAATTCTCTAAGCCTTCTTAGTATACGTGCCACGGCATCTAAAGCCCCTAAGAGAACCTTCCAGTGACTTGAATCTTTTCTATAAGCCAGCATTTACATCAAGCTCCAGATAAAAGGTAAACTTTCCTTTAATTAGAAAAATCTTTTTTTGTTTGGTTTGGTTTGGTCCTTAGTACATTTTTTAAATTTTTTTTATTTTTTATTTTTTTTAATAATAATTTTTTATTATGTTATGTTAGCCACCATACAGTACATCCTTAGTAGAAAAATCTTTTGAAAAACTGCCTATTGTATTTCCAGCTCTGTGGTAGGTCCCGAAGATATAATGATGAGTGCAATTTTGTTGTTTTGAGGTGGCTTACACTAAGGAGAAGCTGGCAAACAAATAATTAATGATACACAGCAATAAATGCTAATAGCAGTATGAACATTTTGCACATCAACATTCTTATTCCTTTTTGGGTCATGGATCCTTCTGAGAATAGAATGGTCTGTATTAGTTACCTGTTGTTATATAATAAATATTTGCCTAAACGCTTAGCAGATTAAAACAGTTATCTCATGCAATTACTGAGGGTCAAGAATTTGGAAGTAGGGCCGCCTGGGTAGCGCAGTCGTTAGGCGGCTGCCTTCGGCTCAGGGCGTGATCCTGGCGTTCCGGGATTGAGTCCCACATTGGGCTCCTCCGCTGGGAGCCTGCTTCTTCCTCTCCCACTCCCCCTGCTTGTGTTCCCTCTGTCGCTGGTTGTCTCTCTCTGTCAAATAAATAAATAAAATCTTAAAAAAAAAAAAAAGAATTTGGAAGTAGCTTAGCGGGATGGTTCTGCCTTAAGGGAATTTCATGACATTGCCCTCAAGCTTTCTGTCGGGGGTTGCCGTCAGCTGAAAGTCTGACCAGGGCTGGAGGATCTTCTTTCAATATGGCTCATTTTACATGGCCATAAGAAGCAGGCCTCAAGGAGTTCCCTATAGGCCATGTCAGAAAAACTCCATTCCTAGCCACATGGGCCTTTTTATAAGATTGAGCATGACTTGGCAGTTGGCTTTCCTCAGAGCAAGTGATCCGTAAAAGATACAGAGAAGAAAGCCGTGAAGCTTCTTGTGACCTACAATCAGAGGTGACATACCATCACTTATGCAGCATTCTGTTGGGCTGTAGAGCAATCTTAATAACATTTGGAAGAAGATTACAAAAGGGTATGAGTTCTAGGAGGCAAGGAGCATTGGGGCTATCTTTAGAGCTGACTACCACATTCTCTGGGGACCTCCTCCTGGAAAATATACCATAAACCCCGGGCTAAGAAATGCTATATTAATTGAAGGCAAAATAGAGATGCCAGAAAGCTTTGGCAAAAGGTATGAGTTTAATCACAGCCTTCCAGTGTGCTAATTCCATCAGTGGGTAGGATAGAGAGGCAGGTGGGTATTCCAAGCAGATTAAGCAGGAAAAGCACACATAGGTGGCAAAGTCACCCTATATTTGGGAAACTACAAGAGACCCGATATGGCTGAAAGGTCGGAAAAGTGAGAGACATAAGCCTGGGTCAGGTCACAGAAGACTCTAGAAGTCATGCCAGCAAGGATGGCTTTTATTGCTCGCTGTGGAGACCTGTGAAGTCATATAAGGACCTGGTTTAGAAAACCCAATTTATATTTTAGAAACATTGTTCTGTCCAATAGCTGCAGATGGAAAGCAGAGAGCTCAGTTGGGAAGCTATTACACAGGTATGGAGACAAGACACAATAATGACATGAGCTGGGGTATGAACAGTGGGAAGGAATGGAGAGTTCCATTCCAAGGGTTAGTTAGGAGGTAAAATGTATAGGAATGGGCAATCAATTGATGTGGGAGATGAAAGAAAATAAGCCATGAATGAAGCTTATGAGCTTTTACTCTGGATAACTGTCAGAAGAGGGCTCTATCTGGGGAGGCGATAAAGCATAAGTATGAGTTTGGGATATCTGATACGTATCTTCCAATACATATATACTGGAAAACCACACATGTGAAAACTTCAAAAAATAAGTTTCCATGAACAAGTAGGTTTAGAAAATACTGTGAATCTTATGCCATTGGAGATTTACAATGCACATTGATGTATGAAAGATCAAAGTTTTTTTTTTTGTTTTATTTTTCCAATAAAGAGACCCATATATTTTCAAGGTAATGTTTCCTAAAAATATTTGACAATAGAATCTTCTGCTCAACCTCTATTAACATCCTGCAGATCTAGCATTATGGGTAAAAATCAATACTTCATAAGAATTTACAGTTTGCTCAACTCATCAGTAAATGTCCAACAAAAATTGCCCAAAATGATGTCACAACAAGGTAGTTATCAAGTTTTTGAGCCTCACGTTAGTCATAGTAAAGTCTTTAGGAACCAATATTTATCTGAATTTATAATTAAAATCAAATTGAATTTTATTCTTTTAGCTCCTTCAGTATTAGTAGTTCCCTCTATCAGAACTAATACACAATAAGGTTTTTAAAACCATGGCCCCCAACAAATTGTACCTTGGGGAATAAAAATGCTTCTTAGCTGAAAAATTTACCAACTTTTTAGTCTGATACAATTGTTACCTGTTGTCGTATAACGAATGTTTGCCCCTCTCCCAAAGCACTGCCCCATGTTGAGATTTTGAAATGAAAAAGACATCAGGGCCCGGGTGATAAGTGGTGTGTCAGCCAGTGTTTCTTAAGTGAGTGCTGCTTATGAGAACCTGACAACAGGCTGACATCACATGATCTTCACTGGGTTCTGAATCCCCATTTGTAAAGTGAGGAGAATGTTTAGAAAAGCTCCCTGCAAAGCTGGAAACCCACAATGGCTCCTAAAGCTGAACAGAAGGTGTTTCTGCACTTATAAATAAACGCAGACCCTGAAAATTACCCAAGGGAAAATAATTTGCTTCCAACATATAGTGTTTTTTAAGCTTCAAATTTCCGATTATAACCCAAAGAGCCCAGCATGTTACCTGGAGAAGGAATAGTATAGCCATTGAGAGGAAGGTTTAAGCTGGGCGAGTTCTAATTCTGCTCTTTATTGCTATGCAACTGAGCAAGTTACGTAAACTCATCTTGCTTGTTTGGTCAACTATAAAATGGAGGTAATAATGCCTAGATCTAGGGTTTTGCGAAAATTAAAAGAATAACTCACAGAACCCTCAATTAAGATGAGCTATTATTATCCGCAAAAACGCCATTTCCACATATAATCTGGATCACCCAATACAGAAAAAAATTGTATAGATCTCACAGTGGGAACGAAATAATGACAATACCTTAGATTTGAATAGTGTTTCAGAGTATCTGAGTAATTCCACATCTCTCAGCCCATTTGATAATAAAGCACACTTCTCAATAGAATCGTGTTAGCAGAGCTGTGTCCAGCCGCTGGTGGGAAACGGGTAAGCATCGTGAGCCAGGGAAGCACAGGACCAACAGCCATTAGTGAGAAATAACAGATGGTGTCTCATTTTTTGCTATAGGCAAAGATCCAAATGACATGACTAAATAGAAAGACAGCCCCACAGGACTGCATTTGGGCTCCTACTGAGCATGGAGCCTGAAAGGCAGGGACATTTTTAATAACCTTTCTTTGACAAGCTTAAAGCCATTTAATGTCTAAACCTGTCATACACATCCAGCCAGGAGAATAGACCTCCAGAGAAAACCCCAGAGCACACAGTCTCACCTCCCTGTGAAAAAATAAAAAATGCACGCACACATTACACACAAAAAAATTATACAGCAAGGTCACAAAACGCTAGCTTTCCATTTAAATAAAAACAGCCATTGCCCTTCTCATGGCAACCTTCTAGACCTGCTTCTCATTCTGCAATGGATGAAAAGTTGAGTTTCCCTCCCGTCATCATTTAAATAAAACAATAGAGGGCTCATGGCTACTTAAGCTGAAATTTTAGTTCAGTCTAATTAGAAAGAAATGTGTTATAAATTATTATGTGTTGAAAGTCTGCACCAAAAAAAGAAAGAAAATGAACTCATAATTCTTTATATATTGGATTTCACTTTTTCATCAATCCAAATGAAACAACAAGTAATTGCTTTTTTTTTCAACAGCTTCTGAAGTGAATGGGGAAAAAAAATCAGTAATCACCATGATTAAAAACTTTGTTATTTTGTCCATCGCTATAATATTCAGCAGCGGTGCACCAGTGATTCTGCAAAAACATTTACTACGGCAAATCTATCTAATAAATTGTATTTGTTTTGCAACACGTCAGCTAGTAGGAGCATTCGTGTAGACATGAATTTGATTTTCCCTGGAGTCCATGGCTTCATTTTGCCCCAGCTGTTTCATTTTCTTCTCATCACCAAATCATTTAATTATCATAACTTTCCATGCCTTACTCTCCTATAGTTTTATGTGAATACAAGGGTATAAGAGTTACCTCCAAGCCCAGTAGTGGGTTGAAGATTTACATTTAAATGTTGCCTTAAAAGTGCATTTGTCAGGAGGAGGAAGGCTGATAGAAAAAAAATAGCTAGAAAAAAAATGTCATTTTATCATTGCTTAACTATATTATGTGAATATTTACCTACAAGGGCTGCAATGGGGAAAAAATCACCTTAGTAAAAACCAGAATAATAATGTCTGTTTGTTCTACAGATTAACGAATTAAACTCAAATAAAAGAGGCTCGCTCATTGCTGTTGGTAGACAGACCTGGCGTAACTATCCATATCTTCCTTATAAATCTCTCATGCCCAAAACATTATTTCGAACTTGAAATGTGTGTTTATTTGTAAATTCAATAACACTGTTAATTCCATGAAAGAGACACTTTCTCTTGTTTGCCACTGTATTTCCATGCCATGAATGCATGGTAGATTTTTAATGACTATGTGTTGAATATGTAATGTAATTAGCAGCACAAAATGGATAAGACTACAAAAGCACAGTGAAACAGAAGCAAGCTGGAATACATTTTATCCTCGCCATATCAGAAGTTTGCAGTTGAAAAACGTGGGTCCCAGTGATGGAAAGGAAACATGTTCGAGCTCATTCCTTCATCAGTGCAATTTCCTAAAACCCTAGCCTTTGCCTTCTCTCCTCGCATTTCTCCTTTTCGAAGGACATCCAGGGTCCCTCTTCCACAGTTCTGCATAACCCAACATGTCCATGGTTATCTTGATATTTGACTTCGTTGTGTCCACTCTTCTCACTTTGATGAATCATTTACTCATTGTGTTCATATCACTTCTTTCTGCCGTGAGACCTCCTGATGCTTACTTACATTGCTGCTTCTGGTAGAGGCGACATAGTAAATCCTCAGAAAATGAGTACAGACACAAGTCCCTGACTCGTGATGGTTTGAATTACAAGTTTTCAACTTTGTGATGGTGCAAAAGCCAAATGCATTCAGTAGAAACCGTTCTTTGAATGTTGAAT
Source organism: Ursus maritimus (assembly GCF_017311325.1). Lineage (NCBI taxonomy): Eukaryota > Metazoa > Chordata > Mammalia > Carnivora > Ursidae > Ursus > Ursus maritimus. Next base: position 10,390,993 of record NW_024424786.1, read on the forward strand.
TTTGATCTTTTCCTGGGCTAGCGGTATGTGTAGGACGGTCTCTGTGATGCCGGGCAGGGCAGCGAGCGCAGCTCCCAGTTGGCCGCGTGGTCACAGGGATCAACAACGACACCTTTACGATCAGTCTGGACTCATACACCCAAACCGTCTTTCACTTTCAGCACAGCGTTCTATAATTACATGAGATGCTCAGCACTCTATTATAACACAGGCTTTGTGTTCGAAGATTTTGCCCAACTCTGGGTTAACGTCGGTGTTCTGAGCAAGTTTACGGAAGGCGAGGCTAAGCTATGATGTTCCTGGGTTGGGTGTGTTAAGTGCATTTTCAACTTACAGTATTTTCAGCTTATGACGGATTTATCTGGACATAACTCCATCGTAAGCTGAGGAAGATCTGTAGTGAGCAAATGGGTGTACTGCTTTTATAGTCAGAAATACAAATGTTTAAGAAAAAACATTCATTAATGTTGTGAATCTCGAGAAAACAATTGTTAAAGAGCTTGCAGCCAACCTGGGCTGTGTATACCTGGTTCATTTTTCTGCACATAAAAATAAATATCCTAACATTAACTGAAAGCATATTGTTCCAGGAAGATACAATGACACATCCCATCTCAAGGGGTTTGAAACACACGTGGGCTCTCAGTGCTGAAGTGTGGAGGGTAGGGGATCTGGGTGGCTCAGTTGGTTAAAGCGGCTGACTCTTGATTTCAGCTCATGAATCTCAGGGCCGTGAGACTGAACCCCGCGTGGAGACTCCCCTCTGGTTGTGGAGCCTGCTTAAGATTCTCTCTCTCCCTTTCCTTCTGCCCCCATCCCTCTCTAAAAAATAAAACATTAAAAAAATAATAATAACCTGGAGGGTAGTCTTCTCAATATCAACTTTCAGTGTAAACTGCTCAGCATCGAGTAGGGATCACTTTACTTAAAATAATGTAACAAATAATAAGCATAAAAATAAATGTTCTCACCTTGTTCCTTTTCTGATAGTCAAAATCCTAGTTTTTCTCTAAGCTACCTTTAATTCTTTATGTAATAATATTCTTCCCCTTATGGGCCCTATAGCATTTAAATATGTTGCTGGGGCATCTGGGTGGCTCAATCCATGAAGCCCAGGGTTCTGGGATCCAGCCCGGAATCAGGGCTCCCGGCTGGGCAGGGAGTCTGCTGCTCCCTCTCCCTCTGCCCCTCCCCCCTGCTGTGCGTGCTCTCTGTCAAATAAATAAATAAAATATTGAATAAATAAAAAATTAAATTGCTAATCCTGGTCTAACCTGAATTACAGTACTGCTTTCTCTTGCCCTGGATTTTAAGTTCCCCGAGGGCAGAGAAGTCCTATGTGTATTTCATCTTTGTATCTTTTGGTTTAGCACAATGACCAGCCAAGAGTGTTTAATAAAGGTGGGTTTATTGAGAGTCAAACAAAAAGCAGTCCATTGTTTTTCCTGGTCTGTGGAGGGACTAAAGGACTAACAGGCGAACAGCAAGCTCCTCCAGTGTTTGCCTAAAATACATCAGGCTTATAGGTCAGTTTTCCATACTCACAATTTCTCCAATGACTGTAATAACATCACCATGACTGATAGAACATTATTGGCTTGGATACACATATCAGATCATCACAATGTACACTTTAAATATCTTACGATTTTATTTGTCAATTATATGTCAATGAAGCTGGAAAAAAATTTTATTAAAAGAATGCTGGTTTTAAAAAGAAAAAAATGGCTTTACTCCTGAAAGATAGTATTTATCATCTGACTCTTGCCTACTGCTCCTCTGGAGAAGCCCCCAAATCCGTCTGATAAACCTGGATTAAGGCTTAAGTGATATCTGAATACAATAATGCAAAAAATTACTTGCCATAAAACCTTGCATCTATGTGTGTTTTCTTATAATTACAAAGCTAATTCATGTCTATTCTTCAGCATAACCCTTTAAACGTCTTTTATTTAATTAAGTAAATATTTGAGGCTTCACTGTGCCGGGGATTATACCAAGTGCTGTGGATACAAGGATAATCAGAAAGAAAAATGTCCTCATGGAGTTTATGACTCATTGGGGGAAGCAGGGGGGATGTGGATTAGTTAACAAATATTTATGAAACAGCGAATTAAGTGCTATAATTTTGGAATTACACAGTGCTAAAGGAGTATATTTAAGAGTCTTTAACCCAAAAAACAAGAATTTCTATCTATCTCATTTTCTCATGAAAAAATTCTTGTGTTTATTTTCTCTTATCAGCGCGTTTGAGTTCATTTTTAAGTTGTTCTGGCATTATGGATACCATCCCTTTTGTCCCGCAGGATCTTTTAAATTGGAATATTCAAGCTTATATTAATGATTAAATAAAATAACATGTGTAAAGCACTTAGCAGAGTACCCGGAACATAGCAAATGTTGTTCTTACCGGCTTTGGATGTGCCGCGCATTGTCCTAGGTACGGTAATAACGGCAATTTGTCTAGTCCTCACAACTGTCCAATAAGGTGAATATTCTTATTATCATTCCCATTTTTACGATTAGAACACTAGGGCTCAGAGTTCAAATAACTGGTCTCAAATCACCAAAAGACTAGTAGTAGTGCCGTCAAGATCTGAACCTTGGTCAGCCTGGGTATCAAGTACATGCCTGCTTTTCCTGGTGCGCTCCAGTACCCTCACCATCTCCTTAGTGGCTCAGATAGTCCTAGGTAGTCACTTGCATTTGTCTGGGTGTTTCAAGGGCCTATGCACCTGATCATTATACTTACCATGTTTTCCTTAGCTACATATCTCCCTTGATACTTCCAACCTTGTTTGTACTCTCTCTAGCTCCATTGCATTTCTTCCAGCCGTCCTAGTACACCTCGATCTTTATTTTATTGCTTATAACTGGTAACTATCCCTCTTTGATGTTTACTTTGTAGCCCTTTTCCCGGACTAATGTTAGGACACAGAGTTTGGTGCTCAGAGTACTGTAGGAACCTGGAAGAGTAGCACAGATGTTAATACAACACTTTTGGGATTCAGATCAGTATAGATTCAAATCTCAGTACTAGTGCTTTGTGTATCTTCCTGAAATTCTCTTGCTTTGGGCTCTTAACCTGCAAAATGAGGATAATGTAATTATTGTGAGAATTAAATTAGGTAATGTTTCTAAGTGCTTAGCATATGACTGGTACATAGTTAAGGGCTCAATAAATGGTACACCTGGTAAATATCATTATTCAGTTATTTTTAATGAAATAGAATAATAACCTTCTTAATAGTGAAAAAGTATTCAATGAAAATAATATTATCTCATTGTTATCACAATATGGATAAAGTAATGACAACATTTGTGAATATATAAATAAGACCCATGCAACCAAGTACAGATCTCTTACACTACATTTTTATAACTCTGAATCTGGCTGACATTAGTAGTCAGCATAGATAACAAGCCACTTTTCAAACTTGTGGACACGTTAGAAAATAGGGTAGCTAGCCTCCTACACCTCTAGTGATCCTTACTTCCTCATATTCATGCCTTTATGTAGTTCTCTTCTGCATAAATTGGGGCTGGTATGCGTGATCGATAGGATACAACAAATGTCATGGCGAGTGACTTTCAAGGCTAGGTCATAAAAAGAATAGCTTCTGCCTTGGTCGTTGGAATTCCACTCTGCTGCCATGTTATGAGGACATTGAGCAGTCCTGTGGAGATGCCCTCAAAGGCTATAAAGGGAGACCTCCAGCCAACACTCAGCACTAACTTGCCAGGCGTTGAATAATCCACCTTGGAAGTGGATCCCCCAACTACCAAATCTTCAGATTCTGCAGCCTCAACTGACATCCGACTATAATCTCATGACAGACCCTTAGCGAGAATTGACCAACTGAGCTGCTCCCAATTCTCTCACCCACGGAAACTGCAAGCTAAATAAATGATTATTATTGCTTTAAGGTACTCAATGGGTTGTTGTGTTATTCCAGCACAGATAACCGATACAGACAAGGGGGACTTAATGCAATCTCTTATCTCAGTCTTCGTGTTCCTTATTACTTTCTGCTGGAAGAAATTCCATTTCTTGAAGGATCTTTGACCCTTTAGACTTATCTCATGTTACAGTCTCTCTCTGAAAATAGAATATTTCCAATTAATATCATCACCAGCTGTCTGCTGGATCTTGCTGCTAATACTTCTAAATCACTGTGATTTTTACCTTTCTTCAGTGTTTTTACTGATTTAGGGAGTTAAACTTTTACCATCATACTCTACCCATATCCTTTTCCTGACCTAGCCTTTCTTGGGCCATATTTTCATGGAACTATATCCCCCCGGCCATCATTTTGCTCAGAGTGGCTCTTATGAGCACATTAAAGAAGATGAAGGAGGGGGATACATTACTCCAGGGCTTTAATGTGTTTGATTTGTGGTTATTCTTCCATTCTGTAGGGTCATGAGTTCTCCAGCATGGGCCAGGCAGAACTCTGTGCTTATTTATTGGTCTCAATGACTTCCTGTTGGTTTTGGATTGTATCAACAATCTTCTTAGATTGTGCAGCAATTTTCCACATACTTCTTGTATGTCTAGGATGTTCAAAGGCGGAAGTTTCCTGGAAAGGCCAATTAAATGCCTTAGGAGTTCTTTAATCACTAAATTGTAGCTGATTGGTCATAAATAGTTTGGTACAGAGAAAAAACCCACAGGAGATAACTGCTCGGAGGCCTGTGCGACTCTGTGCAGGTTGTTTACCCTCTCTCAGCTTCAAATCCCCATCAGTAAAATAATACCTACCATTCAAATTTGTAATAAAGACAGGATTTAAAAGTTGGTCCCGGATACTCTACAAATGGCAACAATTATTACAGGGACTCTTCCCGTGACTCAGAGAAGTGCACATTTCCCCTTAATTGTCCCTCCACATGCAAGTGGTTTACCTTTTATTCTTTTTAGAGTGATCAAAGTCTTTTAGAAAATATGGGGGTTTGATTGTCTCAATTTAAAAGTTGGGAATCCCAGGTAAGCCACCTGTAGTGGTCCTAATTTGAGGTCTGCATAAATTACTAAATGTTATTTGCAAGTCATCAGATACCTCAAAAGGTCCGCCAAACCTTAGAATATATCCATCAGCTAAATGCTCTATATTCGTCAGTATGGCTTTCTGGTTAAGAGCATATGTTTTGGAATTTGACTTGCTAGCTTCAAATTCCAGTTTGGCTTCATGAAAAGACACTTACCCTCTCTGAACCTCAACTATACACGTGTGTGTGCATGTGCGTGTGTGTGTGTGTGTGTGAAACGAAGATATTAATACTGCCTGCCTCACAGAGTTTTTAAAGGCATCAAATATGGTAAGACATACTGAATACCTTGCACATTTTCTGGTCCAAAGAAAAACTCAGTAAAATCCCAAGAGATGCATTCCTGTGAGGGCAGTAGGCTATTATGTCACCTTAACAATTTTCCTGGCTCACTTTTGCACAAGTGAAAAACCTAAGTTCTCCTTTTCTCCTTCCCATTAGATGAATTCTTCCCAAATAGATTCCTCTGCCACATAGGGGTTTGAAATGTATTTATGGTGCGATTTAAGAAATGATATTATGTCTATTTATAGCCCATATCGAAGTGTACCTCAAAGCAAAGAAATATGTCTACCATTCCATCAGATTACTCTTCTCAAAGAAGTTAAGACTAGATATAACTCAGGTTTCTTCAACGTTTCTTCCCTATTGAAAATCTGTTCTTGTCAAATGTCTTAAAATGATATATGTCTTCACTTTTGATGACACTGGACTCTGCAAGTTTGTTCCAGATGGTCTCTGGAGTTGATTTATTACAGTTTATAGATCAGCAAATATATTTCAAGGCATTTGCATTCATAGCTCCCGTGTTAAATGAATGAGACCTGGGTTGAGTCCCTGGGTATTTTCTTCACCAGCAGCCATCATCACCACCAGAGAAGTCCTGGTATGCTCAATCAGTGCAGCACAAAGCATCCAAGGGTAAGTTCTGTGTCCTGTGTGGAACGCTGTTTTTCACATTCACAAATTCTCTTTTGTGCAAAACTGTCATTAAACTGGTGTCCTCAAATCCAAGGCAAATTAACAATTGGCTGTGGCTACCATGAAAGAACATGTGATTATATAATTAGCATTGCTTATCTCCAACTTGATAAGCAGAACTTTGTCAAACCAATGAGAGTTGAGATAATAGGAAACAAATGTTTTTGTACTATTCATTCTATAAGTTATGACTAGACCGAATATTTGGAACCAGGATAAGGAAATAGGAAGAGATGGGAAGAGAGGCACCACTTTAGTCAGATAAGTCTCTTAAATGTTTCTATTTATAAATTTCTTTAATTACCTTAGGAAAATTAAAACAAAACAAAACAAAAAACCATAACCCCACAAAATCCACATAACTTCCATTGATATTTTTAGAATCAAAACTAATACATGCACATGGTTTATAATTTCTAAGAGTATACACACACACACACTCCTATATACATGTGTGTGTACACAGACATACTCTTACGTTATATGTAATTACATCTATCTCTATCTATCTATACAGATCTTCTAAGAGTACATTATGCTCTTAAGTGCAGATATTCTATTTTATATACCTGAGGTCAAAACTCAAGTGACTACAGAGGACTGGTATGTAATATAATTAATTGACTCAGGATAGGTAGAAAATAAACAAAACAAATTTGTAAGGAAAGGTATTTTACAAGTCACTAATTTGTACCAACAAATCTTAAACTGCTGAGATTAGCCCAAGATTCAAATATTTGGTCTGTCATCCACAGGTCTTACAATTTATTATAAAGATCTTGGTTAGTGCATTTTTACAAGGGACGATAATTTAGGAGCAACTTTTTCTGGGTACAAGGAATTATAACACCCATAGCCACAGTAGCTAATTTAAGAGAGTTTATTCTGCTTCGGGTACTGTGCTAACACTTTTTCATTTAATCTTTACAGTACCTTCTGAAGTAGATACTATAATCTTTCTAATTTTACAAATGAGGAAACTCAGAATGAAGCAACATGTTCAAAATCTGATGATCAGATCTGGGGTTTGAAACTAGGTGGATCCAACCATAAAATCTAAGCTCTTAAAAAATTGCTATAAGAAACTTTCAAAGACTAAGCAGATACCTGTCTCACTTTCCTACACTGAGCCTGCACAGGCAATATATAATTTTTAGACTGGGTACTCAGAAAGACGCTTTATGATTCTCTTAAGTCTCACTATATGACGGGAATGATGGTCTGTTTCACAAATGAATTTTAAAGATGGTTACAGATTACATTAAATGTTTTAATGATATGAATGACTTTGGATAAATGTTAAGAATAATTTTTTTCTTTCAGATTGAATCCAGATCATTAAAATAATTTGGCTTTGCAAAAAAGTAGTCAATAGTTTAGACTACAAAGTAATAGCATTTTGATGGATCAGATTTTTCTCCTACTTTCTATTTTTCTAAGAAATTAGGTATTCAACCTGTCAGTTGCCCTTTTTCTGAGGTATCATTAAAAAAACACTTCCATAGAAGTCTCCAAATCATTTTCTTCAGCACCTCAGTTACTTTAAATGGGAGTTGATATCGGAGGGTTGACCTTCAGCACCATAAAATCGCCGTCATCAAAAATTCAATGATATGCCCACATTTACTAATGCAATCCTTGATCAAAAAAAAAAATCCATCCAATGAAAACACCTCATAACCTGGAAAGCATAACTATTCTATTGGAAATTTAATAAAAGGATGAGTAATAAAGACAAACTCTGGAGATGGATAGGCAGAGAAAGCCATGGATGTAGAACCCAAACTCAACAATGGAGAATCAATCCAGGGTAAAATGGAATGTTCATTGCTTTGGCCAGAAACATCGTGCAGGAAAAATAATCACTGTTATGAGAAAAGTAGAACCCTGGGAGAGAATTTTCCAAGTCTTATGCCAAGGTCTATAATGTTACTATTATTTTCTGTATAAATATATGTTCTGTAAAATGGACCTAGAATGATTTGATACGGAGACCTGATTCATTAGCAATATCCAATAAATCACAGCTGTGACACAAACCCTCGCAGAGTATCTAATCACGAGGCATATTTTATTTGTAACTTTGGCTCTAACCAGAAGTGTCAAGTTATTAGTTTTGAGATTTTATAGACTGGTTTTAGCAGATTCAATATAGCCAAGGGATATAAGTTGGTATTGGAACACCCTTACGGAATTTTCCATTGAAGCTTGAGGATAATCCCAGAAACTACATATGCATATGAAGGTATATGCATATAGCTTTCACAGAGAAAGTGAGAGCACCTGGCTAAGGATTCATTTATTCATTCATTTGAGGGGTATTTATTGAGGGACTACTATATGCCAGACTTGTTCTAGGCCCCAGAGAAACAAATGGGGAACAAGAAAGCCAAGGCATCTGTACTTCTAGAGATAATATTCTACTGGAAGGAGTTCGATAATATACAACTAAGCAAGAAATGAATAAGAATAACTGCTGACAGTGCTAAGATACATGAAAAAATAAAACTCAATGATGCAATACAACATGACTGGTCAATGTATGAGTAACTTATTTCTGGAAGAGCTCATGAAGTGCAGACTGTACTAAGAGCTAAATGTCAAGCGAGAGCCAGATATGCCAGAAGCTGGGGGCATAAATTATGCATACTTCCTTTTGATCCACCTCTGGTTTTATGTTAGCCTTTTACCATTTTATTTTTCGTATAGCTGTGTATGACTCTCTAGGTCGTGAAACCTCACAATGCCTGGATCTGGTCATCCTTTCTAATTCCTTGCCTTAATAGTTAGGTGCACCCCCATAGCAAAGTTCCGTATCTAGTAAGTCACCTCAAGGAATCAGGCAAGGGCTCCTAGAGTCTTCAGGCCGGTATACATCTTAGAGTGTGACTACCTGACTGTGTGAGTTGATAAAGCTTCAGTTATATCCTTTTGAGAGTATGATACTTTTGCCTTACCACCATGCTAAGCTTATGCTGAATATAAAATTGTAGAAAATAGTAGGGTACGGTTCTCTAAAAAGTTGAGGAATGACAGATTAACTTATACAGCTAGAAGAGTACTTCGGTTTTTCACTTAGTGGAACATGGATGCCATTTTACTCAAGGGGAACTAAATGGATTGCAAATCCATTGTTTTGCTTCCTTAGAAATCTGCAGAGAGTACAGAGAATTTTTCATCAAAGGTGAAATCAAAGCTTAACCGGAAAAAATGAGGACATGAATTGTTTTATTAAAGGATTCAGTTTAGGTATTCACAGCTATACTATATATTTCAGAATGGGGGAGTAAGTGTGGTTAGTAAGGATGTTATCTGAGAAAATAGATTCATGGCTCAGATTTGCATCTTAAAATATGATCCTCGTTGATCCAACATTGCCAGTCATGAAGATAGTTGAAATTCCTGCTCAGATAGTTATTAGAGAAATCATTAAGTCATGAAAAATGAAAAGATGTTCCCCAAAGCCCAGAACTCATCATGGAAAGTATAATGAATAAAAAATATTTTTATTAATCATTCATATGCTTTTCTGTAATGACTAAGGAAGTAGTATACTTAGAAATTGAAACATGTTTCCTATTCTTGGTTTCTATAATTTTGTCACTGACATTTTCTGTAGTTTTTATTTTAGTACGTAAATTTCCCATGCTATTTATTTTTGCCAGGTATCTGAACTTTAACTTAATAATTTGACCTTTTAGCTTCCTTTAAAGTAAATGAAATAAGAAAAAATAGATGTATAAATACAATGTTTTAATCATTAAACATTCTTGGTTTTGTAGCAGAGTTCTCTAAGACTAGAGTGGACCATGTCCTATTCTCTAGATCGACTTACTCAACATCTCTTCCAGCCTTCTTTTATAGTGCTTTCCTGTATACAGAGTCTGGAAAGGTCAAAGTGGAACTTCTCAGACCTTGAAGCTAGGGCTCCAGACGTGACACTGGTTCTGCTGAGCAGGTGAACTCTGAGGAGAGAATCAAGACCTGAAGCATACATTTTACAGGTGCAGATCGGCAGGTAGAGAGCCTGCACCGGAAGCCAACCTCTCCTGCAGTTTCCTCCTGACCCCCATATCACCGCTGAGCAATCATTTCCTGGAGGCAATGATGCAGTAGGTATAGCAGCTTCCTGAATGGATCGTGGATGAGCTAACGTAGTAGCAGGGCCAATAGTTGAAATAATGGTTTCCTGATTCCCCAGCTTCCTTATTGTTGAAGAGATACCAATTCCCATAATAAGCAAATCTTATAGTTTATTCTGGGAGTCTTTCCTAGGGGACCAAGGCTAGAACTTGCTCCTCTAGCCCTTGTAGTGATTTTATAAGCACCTACGAGACTGTTTCAAATCTCCTTCTGCTCAGAGACCAGGGAGCAGTAAATTTTCAACTTGGACCAAGATGAAAAATGGAAGCTCTATTTAAGTCTGTTAGCTCAACTTAAACTCAATATTCCTGAACTTTTAAAGGATGAAAGCAGAGATTAAATCCTAAAACTGGTAGATGTTTATGACTTTAAGGGTAAAAGAAGATATTTTTCTCTTTATTAAATTTATTATTATTATTATTTTAATTGTGGGAGGGATCACTTTATAAACTTCATGGTTAAGTTCCTACTCAATATCCTTGATTCAGCTCCTGATTTTGGTGGAGTTGATCAAATGAAAGTATTTTGGATAAAGGTGTCAAAAATTCTACTTGAAAAAAGCCTCTGTAATCCTTGAATGGGGAGGGAATTCTCAGCTGTCCTCCATGCCAAGAAAAACTCCTTGCTCTTCCCAAAGGAATGCTTTACATATAGATACAGATACAGACATAGACGTAAACAGAAATAGACAGATTAGGGATACTAACTGGGCCTCATTTACTACTTCTTGGAAGCAGTAAGTACAGACTTAAGTACACACATATGCACATTAGGCTGAGGGGTAGGTAAACTGAGTCTTAGTTTTTCACAGCAGATTTAACCATCTCACTTTTTGCTTTTCTTTTCTCCCCTAAATGCTCCAGTACTATCATTTCTTCTGCCTCAGAGGCCAGCTGGGGTAAGTGTTCAAGACAAAAGATAGAGACTCTATTTTGATTTCAAATCTAAGCTGATTTTCCAACTGAACTTTATCAGAATACTACATGAAGTGATTCCAGGCCCTAGATGAGTTAATAAAAAATCAATACGTATTCTGCTACTGTTTAAATGTGGAGGTTTCTGTGGGGCGTCTTGGATCATAGACAAGGCAATAGTCAGTTATTCCTGAATTCCTGGTGATCATATCAAAAACTCCACCTTCAGTCGTAGACTGAGGAATTGGGAGTAGAGTTTTTTTTTAATTGCTCTTCTGGTAATCTTGTAGTTTTGTGGACATCTGGCAACCCAAGCCTTAAAACTATAAAATGGAAAGAAATAGTCTAGCTGTGTCCAAAATAAATATTCACACCTGACAAGATAATATTTGCATAAATCCTTGACCTACTTGGGTAAAGATAGTTTTAGAACTGTCAGGTATTCTGCTTAAACCACAAGGGAGTTAATAAAAGCAAGCACAGAAATAACTAGGACTACATCATTTCTTGGAAAAAGTACTGTTTTATCAAGTTCTCACTATTTTTATTTCTATTCTTCCTTTAAAATAGATATTGAGTTTCCATTTTAAGCAGGTATGACAAGGTAGAAACAAGACCCCCACTGTTAAGCTATGGGACATACCTGATCAGCCAGGTACATTTTATCAACTGCAAACAAAAGCCAAAGTGCTAAAGTCCTTTAAAACATGGTCGGTAAATTTGATCGGGAATCCAAGGTTAGATATAGCATTCATTAGCTGTTTTAAAAGATTTTATAGATAGTAGATAGATAGATAGATAGATAGAGGCTAAGCGAGGCTAAATCTTGCCAAGATTAGATTTAGATTTAAATTTAGATTTAGGCTAACTTGGCCTAATCTTGCCAAGTTAGATTCTTCCACCTCCCTGCAGAAATTGATAGCAAATACAGGAGGCCCAGGATTGAGAGGCAGATCTAAGTAAGAAAGCGAGACTAATGAAAATCAGGTTTAGACTTTTCTAGATGGTAGATTTGTCCACTCACCATGAATGACTCCGTAGTTTACAGTGCTTTGCACACTGACAATCTGGCTGAGAATCTTATCTATTTCACTGGTTAACTCATTTGAATCCCAACTCAGCTATAAACACCTTAAAGACAGGATTCAATTTGAGCACTTCTACCAAAGACAAAGCTTTACTTGCCAACGGTTAAAATGTCAATGAAAGTTTGTGGAATGAATGAACGATTTGCCAGTTTGGCTTCCCCCCGGATGGATGGCATCAAGAGCTCTAGCCAAGTGCTTCTCAAAACAACTGTGAATGATGACATGAATTTTGTCCCAACTCAGATTCTGATTGAGGAGACCCAGGGTAGGGCTGGAGATTCTGAACTTCTGAGAAGCTCCCAAGCTATTGAGATGCTGCTGTTCTTCAGACCACGCTTTCGGAAACAAGGATCTGACTCATGCCTAAAGGGTCTTAGTTTTGTGAGGCAATGCTGTCTAGCAGTTAAAGCTATGAAGTGAGACATGAGCTCAAGTTTTATTCCTATACTTACTGATTGAGTAAACACAGAAGAATTATTAATCTCTCTGAGCCTTAATTTCTTTATGCATAACATTTTGATATGATAAATATGAAATTCCGTGGGCATCATGACATCTTACTGAAATCACGTCTGAAAATATTTACCAGAATACCTAGCATATGGCAAGCACTCCAGATGCATTCTCATGATTTTTCTCCCTGCCTGTGCTTAAGATTGCGCGTTCAAAAATGTCTTTGTAGGCTAAGTGAGGTTAAACCTCAAACCAGTCTTGCCAAATTTGATTCCCCCAACCCCCTGCAGAAATTGATAGCAAATGCAGGGGGCCCAGGGTTGAGTGAGGTAGGTCTGAGTGAGAAGACAAGACTAATGAAAAGCAGAGACTTAGAGACACTGGACAGTAATGTGGAGTTAATTACTGAAAAAAAGCAGAGTTTTTATAGTAAAATAAAGCAGGAAAGGGGGCTGAAGAAGGACAGATAGACAATCTGTCTCACGGGAAAAATGGAAAATGTGTACAAAATATAAAAATGGCATTTGAAATGCTTCTATTTCCTATATCTTAGGTCAGGTTGCCCACCAGAAAGATGGTGAGAAAAGGATTCATGGCAGTGGTGTAGTAAAGGAGGTTTTCTCAGGGAAAACCGGTAAGAGTGTGGGAAGCTGACGAGGGATGGGAGAAAGCCAAACAGAGACTAGACCAGCTCTCAGGCAAAGTCTCACAGAAGGAAACTTCAGCTGGACTTTCCGGGAATTCCTGGAGTGTAAATTCGCCTCAAAGATGTCTTGACTTGAAGAGAGCAAGCTGGCTTTTTCATTCACTGGTTTCAAGCTACCCCAGAGAAGGGGGAGAGAAATAAATTTAAACCTCCACACACTTCTAATTCTCCACAAGTGCTGGCAAAGCAGGCCCCAGTGCCTGAAAGCTCTTTCAATAAAAAGCTACAGGTCCTTGAGATTTGAAGATAAACCTTACAGAAAAGGAGGGAGAGGACACAAAATGATAGATGCCAGACTACTGAAAATTAAATTATAAAGGCACCGTTATTGTTTACACCTTCCCAAGACAACTGCTAACAATGAAAGTAGTTCTTCTTCCCTATGATTCTTTCATTGCCTAAGGCTTCTTATTGTGAGACATTAAACAGAAATGCCAATGTTCCCTGCAAGTCAGGTTGATTTTTCAACACGAAGTCTTGTCTTGTTTTATTTTTTGTTTCGTTTTTTTAAAAAATCACCCTTCAGCACCAGAACCAGTGAAAGCAAGCAAGATGAAGGAAATGTTAGTCAGCACTAGCGTGTAGAGAAATTGGAATAAATGTATCTATCCCATAGAAAATTTGGATTAAAGATTAGCTATAGTCAAGTTGCTTAAAACCTAGTGCTGTAGACCAGAAAGGAAAAAATGTCCAAAAATGATGTACTACTAGCGAAACAAAATATGGCACCAAAAATATGGTTCATCTCTATGACTCTAAAAATTGTTTCCTTCTTTTGTTTGCATTCTGACTCTCTGAGATGAATAAACTCTCATGAAAACTAGGGCTGGGGGTGCCTGAGTGGCTCTGTCTTTGAGCGTCTGCCTTCGGCTCAGGGCGTGATCCCGGCATTCTGGGATCGAGCCCCACATCAGGCTCCTCCACTGGGAGCCTGCTTCTTCCTCTCCCACTCCCCCTGCTTGTGTTCCCTCTCTCTCTGGATGTCTCTCTGTCAAATAAATAAATAAATAATCTTAAAAAAAAAAAAAGAAAAGAAAACTATGGGGCTGAACCAGTGCTAGAATGAATGATGTCCAAAATAGCTGTGCAGTTTTAAATTTCATAACTTGACTGGCAGAAACATACAAGTTGAATGTAGAACCAAGTGTCTTAGGGTAAAAATAAACTGCAATGTTCTGTTAATGCAAGTGCCCCCACCTAGTCCCATATTTCCCATTGCACACAAGCTGAATCTGGGGCGAAAACCTAAAAATACTTGAATGTATTTCTTGCACTTGTTTCAGAAAATACTGAAACTGGAAGAAAAGGGGGAATTGCCTTTTTCCAAGGACAAGAAATATAGAATATTTTCTTCTAAAATTTGGAGAGTTCAGTGAAATAAGGCAAGCTTTAGGTTAACACGCAAATAACAGAAGTTTAAGAGACCAACAAACACGAGTAGGTGTGTAAATATGTGTGCGTATATATGACATATATATTTGCTGTATCTACAGCTACATAATCATATTTGTCAAATAAAAGATGTTATACACAGTAAGATAAAAATATTGGTTATAATAAATGACTAGCAGGAGTAAATGTCTCTTATTTAAGGTCCTTTCAAGTACTTTAGCAAAAAGCATTTTAAAAGAGCAACAAAAACTGTAAAATACCTAGGAAAAATCTTAATAAGAAATGCCCAAGACCTGTGAAGAATAAATTAAATAATACAAATGGAAAAAAAAAATAAAAGAAGAAAGATAGAATTTTCCCAGATGGTAAGACTCAAAAATTATGAAGGTGTCAGCCCAGATTAACATGTATATTCTAAATAATCTAAAGAGAGAGTCATTAAATTTTTAGATGGAATTTGGCATGGCAACTCTAAAGCTCACCTGATGTAGGAAATATGTCAGAGTAACAGAGAAATTCTTGGTAAAAATAACGCAAGGAAACTTACCAGATCTCAAATCTATAAAGATACAGAAATTAAAACAGAGTGGTTGTAATGAAAAAATAAACCAGTCAAACAGAACAGAGAGTCTAGAAGTATTTGCATGGGGACTTTAGTATGTAAAAAGTTAACATTGCAAATCAGTGGGAAAAATATACACTACTTAATAAGTGGTGTTGGGATAATGGGATCGCCATTTGTATTTACTAAAGGCAAAAATAAAGTCCATATGGAATAAAGATCAATTTTAAATGAATTAAATATAAACAAAAAGTACACGTAAGAAACATAAAAACCCAAAACTACAACATTTATTAAAACAAAAAAATAGAGGGAGATAGTTTGCATAATATTAAGGTAGGGGAAACTTTCTGAAGTGAGAGAATTAGAGATTGTTAAAAAAAAAAAAAAAAAAAAAAAAAGCAGAAGTGGCCTTTAAACATTTAAAACATCACTATGATCAAAGATTCTACAAAAACAGTTAAAATAGGGTACCTGGGTGGCTCTGCCTTCTGCTCAGGTCATGATCTTGGGGTCCTGGGATTGAGTCCCCCTTTTGGCTCTCTGAGCACTGGGGAGCCTGCTTCTCCCTCTCCCTCTGCTGGTCCCCCTGCTCATGCTTCCTTGCTCTCTCTCTCTCTCTCTCTCAAATAAATAAAATCTTAAAAAAAAAAAAAAAAAAAAACCAAAACAGTTAAAATACAAGGATGAGTTCGGAGAGAAAGTATTTGTAATATTTTTAACATATAAAATGCTAACATCTCAAATATATAAGGAGGCTAAAAACCTATAAGATAAAAATAGAGGTAAAGAATAAACAGGTATTTCACTGAAGAAGAAATACCAATGGCCAATCACCATATAAGAGATCCTCAGTGCCACTGATAATCAGGAAATACATTATAAAATGGGCAGTTAGCATGTAAGATAAGAATATATTCATAAGAAACTTGGTAGGGCAAATTGTATATTTTTAATTAATATTTGAATAGGTAATATTTCATGTGGGGCAAATGCATAAGCACAAAATACTATATAATAAAATTCTCCTTCCCACCCAGTTCCCTGCCAGCAGTTTATCTCTTATAGGCAACTAATTCAATTTGTCATCTATGTATTTTTACAAAAATATCTTATGCATTTACAAGCAAATACATAATACTTGCACTTTAATTTTCACATAAACACACACAGAGCTTTCTTATTCTTTTTTATGACTTTATCATATGCTATTGTATAGATGTGATGTAATTGATGGCTATATTGGTTGATTGCAAAGCTACAATAAAAAACATTGTACATAAATTCTATCCCATAGATGTGAATAGTTATGCAGGATAAATTCCTAGGAGTATAATTGCTGGATCAAATAATATTTGTGCATTTGTAAATGAGTGCAGCCTTTTGAGGAGAAAATTTGGAGAGAGCTTTAAAATTTAAAATAGTTATGCCTTGGGACCCAGAACCTATCCTGTAGAAGTACTTTTAATGTTAAAAAAGGATGTCTGTCAGGAATCCATCAAAATCCTAGAGGAGAATATAGGCAGTAACCTCTTTGACATTGGGCACAGTAATTTCTTTTAAGACATGTCTCTAAAGGCAAGGGAAACAAAAGCAAAAATGAATTTTTGGAACTTCATCAAGATAAAAAGCTTCCGCACAGCAAAAGAAACAGACCACAAAATTATGAGGCAGCCCATGGAATGGGAGAAGATATTTGCAAATGACGTTATGGATAAAGGGCTGATATCCAAGATCTATAAAGACCTTCTCAAACTCAACACTCAAAAACAAATAACCTGGTCAAAAAATGGGCAGAAGACACGAACAGACACTTCTCCAAAGAAGACATACAAATGGCTAACAGACACATGAAAAAATGCTCTACATCACTAGCCATCAAGGAAATACAAATCAAAACCACCATGAGATACCACCTTACACCAATTAGAATGGCAAAAATTAACAAAACAGGAAACAACAAATGTTGGTGAGGATGTGGAGAAAGGGGAAACTTCTTACCCTGTTGTTGGGAATGCAAGCTGTCACAGCCACTCTGGAAAACAGTATGGAGGTTCCTCAAGATGTTAAAAATAGAGCTACCCTACGATCCAGCAATTGTACTACTAGGTCTTTACCCCAAAGATATAGACGTTGTGAAAAGAAGGAGCATAAGCAACCCAATGTTCATAGCAGCAATGTCCACAACAGACAAACTGTGGAAGGAGCTGAGATGTCCTTCAGCAGATGAATGGGTAAAGAATACGTGGTTCATATAAAAATGGAATATTACTCAGCCATCAGAAAGGATGAATACCCATCATTTGTGTTGACATGGGTGGAACTGGAGGGGATTATGCTAAGTGAAGTAAGTCAAACAGAGACAGACAGTTATCATATAGTTTCACTCATATGTGGAACATAGGCAATAGCACGGAGGACCATACGGGAAGGGAGGGAAATCTGAAGGGGAAGAAATCAGAGAGGGAGACGAACCATGAGAGACTATGGACCCCGGGAAACAAACTGAGGGTTTCAGAAGGGAGGGGGAGGGTGGGGGTAGCAGGGTGATGGGTATTAAGGAGGGCACGTGTTGTGATGAGCACTGGGTGTTATATGTAACTAATGAATCATTGAACACTACATCAAAAACTAATGATGTACTATACAGTGGCTAACTGAACATAATTAAAAAAAAAGATGTCTGTGAAAGGATGCATATTGTAGTATTTTAATAGCAATAACCTGGAAATTTAAATGTCCTTACTTTGGGAATGGTTTTGTATATTTAGAAAATATATATAATGACCTTTTCACATCCCAGAATAACATGCAGCTATTAGAAGAAATGAGTTAGGTCCACATGAACAAAGATGGAGATATCTCCAAGAGATATTTAATTAAGTCAAAAAAGCAAATGACTGAACAATATGTATCATATGATTTGTTTTTATCTGAAAGGATACACAACAAGTTGTTCAAAGTGATTCTCTCTGAAAAAGGAAGAGAGACAGGGTATGGGGATGCGGCAATGTGAAGGGGAATTTCATTACTTTTGCTGTATGTCAGGAATTACATTGTTTTTTAAATTAAAAAAAATGAAAATGTTAAGAACACCACCTGAGTTGTGAGAGGCAGGGACCTGGGTGAACTCTCTATGAAACAAGTCAGCCTCTAAAATCCTCTGCAGAGCAGCACTTGGAGATGCTAACGTGGAGATGCAGACTGCAACAGATAGAAAAGGTGTGTCGGCAAGGATGACAGCCGGCCAAGGCCGGGCAGGTGGGAAGGTAAACTACCTTTGCCGACATGTGGTATTCCCATTCTAAGAAGTGCCTTTTCAGCCAAAAGTCATAAATCTCATTTTAAACTAAAAAACAAAGAAAACATAGCCACAATCTTTGCAATTTTTAAACGATGAAATGTGAGCACTTTGGCAATATATATAAAACGCATTTGGTGTAAAAAGGAAAATGTGGAACCAATATAAATAAATCATGTTTTACAAGTTATTTGCAACTGACTGCTTTATATGAATCTACCATATGAGCCTCTACTTACACCTTATAAACATGAAAAATAACTAAAGCAGCAGGAGGGATTTCTTTCCCTCAATAAAAGAACCATATGCCAGGTAGAAAGTAAAATAACCATATCCACCAATGTTGTTCCTGAACCTCTGCCTTGCTCAGTAACAGTAAACAGCTGAACCCTACCATCCATTTTACATAAGGACATCGAGCAATCTTTACTTATGATGTAGACCCAAGGAACAGTTAAGTAGAGAGACTCTGTGTTCCTGATTCAATCATCTGACAAGTTACACACAGAAATATTCTTTTTGTAAAGATTTATTTATGTATTTATTTGAGAGAGAGAGAGAGAGCTGGAGCAAGGGGAGGGGTGGTGGGAGAGGGAGAGAGAGAATCTCAAGCAGGCGCCATGTTGAGCCCATAAGCCCAATGTCACGACCCTGAGATCCTGACCTGAACCCACACCAAGAGTCAGGTGCTTCACTGACTGAGTCACCCAGGCTCCCCCCCACAGCCCATCTTAAAGACCTGGTATAAATGCCCCTATTCCATATCCCAGTGGGGTCGGGAGAAGGTGATCAGCAAATGCTGTGCCCAAGGCAGTCTTTGAACCCTCAGCTCAGCGCTTCATTAGGCAGCAGTCATGACCAACCAACCAAAATCATCACCAAGCCAGGTGAAAGTCGAAAAATTCCAGTTTTTCCATTTGAATCCTTCTATTAAAATACTTGTTGTTGGTCAAGATATTTAGTTTTGCTGTTGATTTCGCTAGTTTAATACTTTTGATAATTGCGATCATTTATGAGAGTAAAAAGAGAATCTGATTCAATAGAGAAGTATTTTCACTGCTATTCACACAGGATTTTGTCCTTACACCTACTCTACCGTGTGTTAAGTGGAATGTTAAGAATTTAACAATTCACCAGGACTGTTTTTAGTACTCTACATTGGGGGGGTGGGATTTACATTAATTTTAAGTTAATATCTTTAAAAAAAAGTTTTTTGGGGGCGCCTGGGTAGCGCAGTCGTTAAAGCGTCTGCCTTCGGCTCAGGGCGTGATCCCGGCGTACCGGGATCGAGTCCCACGTCGGGCTCCTCCGCTGGGAGCCTGCTTCTTCCTCTCCCACTCCCCCTGCCTGTGTTCCCTCTCTCGCTGGCTGTCTCTCTGTCACATAAATAAATAAAAAATCTTTAAAAAAAAAAAAAGTTTTTTGGATTTATATCAAAGCCAGAAAGATCAGTCTTTTCCTCACTATATTGAAACGA
Organism: Ursus maritimus; assembly: GCF_017311325.1. Lineage (NCBI taxonomy): Eukaryota > Metazoa > Chordata > Mammalia > Carnivora > Ursidae > Ursus > Ursus maritimus. The sequence continues at coordinate 10,411,059 of NW_024424786.1, forward strand.
ATCATTAGTAAATATTTAGCATGTAATATCACCTGCCTTCCAAGCCTTTTGACAGGGAAACATCATCTGCAAATACTTCAGTACAAAAAGCAAAAGTTTAATATGAGGCTTCAACTTCTTCTGGCTCCTCTCCCTCCTTTTTTTCTTTTTTCCTTTGCTCTTATAATAGCATTTATGCTTGCTTCGCCTTCATTCCCAACATTTCTAGATAGGAAAAAAAATAATGTGAAAATTTCAGTGCATTCTATTTATTACTTATGCAACAACAAATATGTTAAGTCAAATTTTAAGAAAAGGAATAGATCAAAGAAGTAAAACTTACTTGATATAAAACTTAACACTGAGCTAATACAAAACTTAAAGTCCTGGTTACAATTCCATTGTCAAAACTAATTATTTATTAAATTCTGTTAATCCTCTTAGTTTTAAGAGAGCCGGAAGTGGATGGAAATGGATATAACTTTTTGTAACAAGCAACTCTAAATTTCATGATACAGTATTCATATTGGAATGTAAGTTAATTTAAGCATTAACATTGGTTTTGTTAGTGAACAAGTCCCAAAGTATACAATGGAAGTGTTTATCTTATGCTCATTTCTTATCATGATCAGAACCTTACCTAGTAGGAGTTACGGTAAGGTGTCAAACTAACTGAATGAAGATCTAAATGTGTGAATGAGAAGATAAATAAGGAAAACGTGATTCCTTTGATAAGAAGGTGCTAGGTGGGGCGCCTGGGTGGCACAGCGGTTAAGCATCTGCCTTCGGCTCAGGGCGTGATCCCGGCGTTATGGGATCGAGCCCCATATCAGGCTCCTCCGCTATGAGCCTGCTTCTTCCTCTCCCACTCCCCCTGCTTGTGTTCCCTCTCTCGCTGGCTGTCTCTCTCTCTGTCAAATAAATAAATAAAATCTTTAAAAAAAAAAAAAGAAGGTGCTAGGTATCGAAGTGTATATTTACAGTTGCTTAACTTAAAGGAAGATTAAGTATAGCGTCCTACGCGAGATTTGTAAGATGTATTGTGTACTTATTATGCGTATTGATGATGGAGTTACACCTCTCATTCTTTGTTGCCAACACAGATACTCAGCAATTTAGAGAGTTTTAACTGTTTTATCAGTGAAAGAAATAAGACTAATAAAGTTAATTATAAATAAATTCTAGGAAGTGCTAACTGTACTTCCTGGATTTAAAGTCACATGTTTCCCATGTATAATGTGGTGGTGAACCTTTCAATTAAGGGCTTATGTAGGTCAGGAAAGAGATTAGCTATAGAACCTCTCTCTATCTTATAGTATTTCAAATAGGCCTCTTTAGCCACCTCTTTATCTGAGAAACATAAAAACGTGTCCAGAATTATGTGTAAACAACACTCACACTCAACAGTGAATCGGTGATGAATGGTCTGCCTGGCTTTACCAAAAAGCTGTTCCAGCAGTTAAAATATGAAGAAATTTCACAAGTGGCATACATCACTAGAAATTTGGGCCCAGAAAGTTTTCTCAAATTCTACACTCTGTATTACTCATATGTATGCAATATAAATATATCATCTCTCGTGTAATCATTGTTCTTTCCTAGAAAAATAGACATATTAACCAGAAAAATGATTAAAAAGCAAAATATGTATAGAATAGAGAAACAAGGTTTCTTAATTCTATTCTTAAAAATTAAGATATATGTCCAAATGACCTATTATGTTGAATATATTTTAATAAGCACTCGAGCTTCATTTTAAATGTTATTATTTACATTGTTAAAATGACTTGGTAATCTTTTCCAGACTGATAGGTATGTTAAGAGCACAATTAAAGCATTGCAGTGGAAATTCACTGCCATTAATTTAAGTAAAAATGTTATAAAAGGTAAAGTTCAAAAGATAATATCTTTTTAAAAAAAGATTTATGTATTTATTTATTTGAGAGTAAGAGAGAGCATGAGCAGGGGGAGGGGTAGTGGGAGAGGAAGAGGGAGAGGGAGAAGGAGACTCCCTACTGAGCAGGGATCACAACACGGGGCTTGATCCCAGGACCCCGGGATCATAACCTGAGCCGAAGGCAGACTCTTAACCGACTGAGCCACCCAGATGCCCCTAAAGGTAGTGTATCAATCTATAAAAATGTGCTTCATATGTCATCTAAGATATTTGTCACATTAAAACAAACAAAAACATAGCGCTTCATTTTAATGATTTTGTCTATGAATCTTCAATTCTATAAATGTTTGCCTACATATATGTGTGTTTGTGTGGTTATTTCATATTTGTCTTCCCCATTAGTCTACCAATTCCATGATGGTGGGATTCACGGTTCTTATATTCAGCCTAACTGACCCTCCTTGGCCAAGCTTTAGGCAAGCTCTCTGAACTCACTTCTCAACTGGACCCTGACTCTTAGGCTTCCTTGTTTGTCTCTGCATAGTCCAATTTTAACAAGAATCCTGTTCACTCATTTTAACCAGAATCCCCTGCCCTTAATCAATATCTGATCACACGCAAATCTGATCTGCTCACTCCCCTTCCATCACCCCTCCGCAGATGTCTGATCAGCCTGGCCTGCCTTCAGTAGGAAGCCTGTTAATCAGTTGGTTAAGCCGGAGGTCCCCTACCCCTGATGCTTCCTCTTAGTAATTATCCATCCACTGACACCCCCCACCCCACCCACCCTGCTCCTTGTCTGTAAAATACTTATTCTTCCTTGTTGTAAGTTGGAGTTACACTATTTTTCCCCTACTACAGTATGTTTGTCCTTTCCCCCAGTATCTTTCCCCTACTACAAAAGTCCATTGCAGTGGTCCCTATACTTGTGATGATGCTGAAGAAAGCCTGCCTTACTGTCTTTAACAGGTGCCATGAGAGGCGCCTGGGTGGCAGAGTCATTAAGCGGCTGCCTTTGGCTCAGGGAATGATCCCCGAGTTCTGGGATCGAGCCCTGCATCAGGCTTCTCTGCTAGGAATCTGCTTCTTCCTCTCCCACGCCCCCTGCTTGTGTTCCCTCTCTCGCTGGCTGTCTCTGTCAAATAAATAAATAAAATCTTTAAAAAAAAATGACAGGTGCCATGAATAATTTTTTCCTTAACATAACAAGAAGTAGGCTCTTGATGATGTCTTTTAAAATTTTTGAATAAAATTAAAATGTCTCTCAGTTGGAAATCAATGATGTATACTAGCATATTCAAAGTTCTGACTCTTCAGTAAGGAAAACTATTTAATTTTTAAATTTCTGTTTTGCAAGTTGTTGACATCCTTTGAAATCAGTGTTCCTGGAATTCATTTTGGGAAATTGAAATGCTAAGCTAATTGTGGCTTTCCAACTCCTGGCATGTAATGTAGTAGAAATGAAATATAAAGATAAGAAAAAAAAATGGCTATGAGGATAGGTATCCAAATCAAGACGTATCTTTAAGGCAGAATTCATTTTGCAAACTATTTGGGCATTAAGCAAGCTGTGCTGAAGATAATTATTATGTTTCATGGATTTAACTTGATTTTTAGTTATTTGAATCTCATACACACATTGCTATGTCTACATAAGCAAGATACTGCCTTAATATTATCTTTACTTGTATATTTTTCTCATGCATATGTTAACGTAATGTATATCTAAGTTCTACCACATGAACCATTTCAAGTACGGTGCTCTACTGCAATGTTAGTAGCATCCATATGATAACTGATATGTAGGTATGATAATAACTTTCTTGTACAGAGTTAACACAACTGTATTACTGACTGAAAGTTATACTTTTCATTTGAATAATTTATTTTTATGTAGATTCAGCCACAGTCTTAATCTTCTAGACTTTGAGATAAAGCCATTTTAAATAAATTATGCATATCATGATATATATATATACATATACATTATAGTGTATATGTAATTTTTGCATTTTAATTTTCTACATCTGTAGGTATCTTTTACATATTTTTCTATTTTCTAACCCAAACTACTACTAATAATAAATATATTTATTTATATTGCTTGAAATATAAATTCCAGGAGCAAAATTCTGAAAGATAATGCAAAATATTGTTTCAATGTTTCATCAGAATCTATTCAGTGGATATGTCAGTTAATACTGTAAATCCTCCAAAGATAAGAATGACTCATTTCCCAAAAAAATCAATAAGTGTAAATTGAGTAAAATTCAATCATAATTCTCTGTACCTTTAAAAAGTAATATCACATGCTCTCCCACTTGCATGAAAAATATTACAGAAGCAGAAAATGTATATTTTGTATCTTAATAAAAATAAGCTACTTATTTCTGCATTATGAAGTCTCTCTAGAAATTATATCTTTGACTCTTTTTGCCTACATCTAGGAAAATAGTGGTTATTGAACTACTTAAATATTCCTTATGCAAAAGAGTCTGAGCAGATATGAATTCTTATCTCTCTATGTTTTATAATTCTAGCATGATCGTTTGTATAATATCTTCATGGTTAGGAATATATTTTTCTGTTCACCACATAATTCTCAGTTTGAATTAATCTTCTCTTCCTCTATACTTTCTTATATGCCTTTTACTATTCTACTTTAAAATTACTTATGCTATTTTCCTCATTTGATTAGGTGTTTCTGGAAGCAAGAAAATCTTAAACATTACAGTTGCATTGATAGGTATATGAACCAGGAGAGAAATATCTGAATAATTTTTTTCTCTGACCCCCACTCTCCCCAGTTCTCTGATACCTAACGCTGAAACTGTTTCTTAAACATCAGTACATAATGCACAGTTAAAAGTATATTATATACTTGTTAAATTATCTTTAGTGGTTACAATGGCTTTGATAATAGCTGTCTCCTTTAATTTAGAATTCAGAGATTTATCATTTTAACTTAAACTGGAAATCTATGGCAGCATTAGCATAAGTAACAAAAATTAATGCACCTTTGCAAACAAATTGAAACTATAAACGAATCCTAGCTATTCTACCCGTTCTTAGATTATTATCTATACCATTCACTTGGATTATTGTGGATATTGCAGGTATAATTGCAGAATATCAGTAAATGAATAAAATATATATAGCCAAGAGTCCAATAGCGTAGCCACTAGTCACATATGACAATTCAAATTTTACTTAATGAACTTTAATGAAACTAAAGCTTCGGTTCAGTTGTGCCAGCATACTTCAAACACTCAGGAGACACATGTGGCTGCCATATTGGACAGCATAGATTACATATGCTGAAATTATCTTTGCCGTTATAGAACATTTCATTATCACAGAAGTTCTATTGCTCAACTCTGGCTTAGTAAGTTGAGATCAAATCAGTTCTAAGCACTCGAAGGTATTTTTTCCGAAGTCATAGTCTTGCGTATAAATAATTCAAGATTTCCCTTTTAATCTCCTCAATATTTCAGTGACAGAGGCAGCCGGTAAGTAATGTTTCCTGCCCCTTTTTCACAGACGTGACATGGATGTGATTATTTTTCTGTTTCTTCAGGGCACATCATGCTTGGAGTTCACCGTGGTACTAATTCCCAGGATTTCATTACTCTTACTCGCAAACATTTTCCTGTGACTGAAAATCTAATTTTTTAACTTGGTTGATGTAAAGTAATTACTCTTCAGCATCACTTGCTGCCAAAGAACCTGGATTAGTTGAGGCTTATTGATACTAGATGGCTTTATCGTGAGAAGAAAACAATAGCATACTCGGTGCTCTCTCCCCTATGATTTCATATGAAGTTTTCCTCCCAAGGCCTGAAAATTCCTTCTAGTTTTATGAGTTCTCATTTTCTGAAAGACACCTCATTATGGCTATGTCATACCTTCTTTCTTCTTAATGTCCTACTTCCTTCCCCCCGTCCTCACTTAGAGCGAGCGACCATGTAGTATTTTCTTTACTGAGATCAAGGCTACCTACTTGGGCTTTTATGTGTAAGTTCTCTTCCACATTTTCCACATCTCTTCCATACGTTTTGCTTCCACACACTCTTGTCCACAGCTCTGTTCTCTCCCCTCCCTGACGTTGTAATCCTCTGGGAAAGAGAGCCTACCTCTGCTCCAAAATAACTTTTCCATCTGTTGTCTTTGAACTCTACCCGCTCTTGTCCTTTCCCTAATGTCTTAAATCTGTAACTCCTTCCTGGTTCCTCTTTCTATCAGGTAGGATTATATGGTCACAAACAACAGAGATTATCCCTGGCCAACCTCTGAAAAAGAAAATTTATTGGAAGCATATAAATTCCTCACGGACTTACAGGAATAGTTGGAAAAGAGAGGAAAGGGCCAGAAACCAGAGAAGCTCTAAGGATCCAGATGATGAGCTCAAGTCAGGCAGGACACCATGATTGAGGTGAATGGACTCCAACCACTTTTCTTATGTGTTGGTCTAGGGGAGAGCAGAGCACCTTAACCAGAGTGCCACTGGGCTGTACACAAAGGGTCAGCATAGTTTTCCTAAAGCAAAAGCAGGGTGCTGTTACTTGAGGAGGCACTGCCTGCTAGAAGGCATAAACTATGAATCTCTATTGTACTTCCCTTTCAAACATGCACAAAACCACTTTAAATACACATGTACACACAAATGCACACCCTAAAATATTATATCATTGGCCTCTTACAATTATCATTCCATAATAATTTATACCATTAATTGAGCATTTACCATATGCAAACATTATTCTCAATATTCTCATATGCTATGTTATTTCTCTTTACAAGGACTCTGTTGGTAGGTGCTGTTATCCTCATTTCTTTCAGATGAAGAAACCAATTCTGTTGCTCGATAGGGTCCAACTTGCATCTTTCTGATTCCAAACAGTGGGTTCTGAGCAAACACACTGGAATAGTCTATTTGCAATGAGTTTTTTAAGGCAGTCAGGGGTCTGTGGTCTGTTTTCTATGTTTTTCTTGCCTTAACAACTTCCTTCAGTCTTATAAACTTTTTTTCTTTCAGGCCTTGAGAAACTACTTATTCTCAGTTTATCAGAAACCTTCTTTTAATCAAATGCAGGGCAATTTCAATTCCTCTCAGCCTTCCGTTTCCAGATGACACCATGGACCATCCTCTTGTTAAAATGTTCTTCAGTGTTTGTGACATCATGTGCCTCTTGTCCTCCTCTCATCTTCTTGTATGTCATCTCTGAAGACCGTTCTTCCTCCTTTTGCGCCATAACTGAGTGACTTTCTCAGTGTACAAGACATAAGTGCCAAAGACAAAAAGGCCAAGGCCAAGGACAGAACTTTTATGCCAACTTTCTTGGAAACTGAATCAAGTCTTATGATGTCATTTCTCAACGCTATTTAATGTCAAACGCTGTATACCAATTTCTAACCCTTTACATTCTAATTTCATATTTGCAGCCGTCTGCAGACCGTTCATAAAATGTATCTTAACTGGCCATCTTTTGGAACAGCTCTGTTTCTGTATTAGCACCATTAGGCCACTAAATCTTGCCAACTATTTAAATTATTTTAGGATTTTTGCCTGGATCACTGAAATTGCCTTTTAGATGATGGAATGATGATTGCTTAATTAATATCAGTCTTATATTTTCCCCAGTCACTCTGATCTCCAGAACCCAATACATCTAAATAGCATACTCCACTCTGCTCCCTTCCCCGGCTAACCCTTACCATCGAACAGAGCTTAGGAGAGATTTTAGTGGTCATACACCCAGTATCTACTATGCCTTTCTGAGTCATGAACATCCACCCACGTGCCCATAAAACTCAACATCTTCAATCCCTGCTAAGGAAGGTAGCATTATGCAACAGTCATAGATATATAACTTTGACTGAGTTATTTAATTTTCTATTCCTCAGTTTCCTTATCTGAAAAAGAAGGAAGATAATGACACCACCTTACATGGCGCTGTGAAGAAATACATGACTAATCAAATAAACGAACAAGTAATCCCAAACAGTGATAAATGCGATAACAAATATAAAACAGACTTTTGTAATAGAGTCAATCAAATGTATAGAGGGTGGGTGGGGGAGGGAGGGTTACTTCATACAATCAATGGACCCAACCAACAACCACCCAGCTCATATTCCTTCATCTGGCACACAAAAAGTCCGTGAAATATTTCGTCGAATATCTTGCCCAAATCGTGATAAGTTTTGTTTACGGCATTTCCAAGAATATTAGCCTAGTAAACTTTACTTAAATGAAAAAAATTTTTTGTTTTCATGACTAGTTACTTTTTTTCTTTTGCCACTTCTCCTCAAATCATCTGCTCGGTGATTGGTTGTGGATTTTAAAGTAAAAAGCATAATACTTGTTTCTATATTTTCTTACCTATGCTCAGATTATATCAATAACCCTAGAAAACTACATCTTTAAGTTTGATTTATCTTGCTATTGTGACTCTGTTAAAGAAAAACTTATTCTGATACTTGTTAAAATGGTAAGGAATACCTTACTCAATACTATTACAATAGGAGAGGTATCAGGCTCAAAGGTGGCCTGATATCTATAGTCAGCTAGTAGGTTGAGGGGGCAGTAAGTGGAAAATTACTAGGAGGAGACATCAAACACAGGGAGATTCTTGCTAAACTGGCCTTACAGAATTCTTGCTAAAGATAGGCCAAGGACCTTGATATTTAAATTGGGAGATGAAGAACTTTATCAGATATTTAGGGTGATCAAATATCAAGGGTGGGATTACTTGGCAGGATTATTTGCTAAGACAGAGCTAAGTAGGCCGAAGACAGAACTGGACAGGGGTCAAGTGTGAAGATTGGTTGAAAAGAGGGTTCAGAAGAGCCTAACTAAATTTTAGTTGAGGAGAGAGTGTTTGTCAACTTGAAGTCACCCATTTTAGTTGTTAATTCCTCTACACATAATATGGGTTGGAAATTAAAAACAAAATGAGGGAGGGATGCTTGGGTGGCTTAGTCAGTTAGGCGTCTGCCTTTGGCTCAGATCATGATCCCAGGGTCCTGGGATCGAGTTCCACATCGGGTTCCTTGCTCAGCAGGGAACCTACTCGTGCTCGCTCATATGTGCTCTCTCTCCCTCTCTCTGGCAAATAAATAAACTCTTTTAAAAAAATGAATCCCACTGAATGATAGCTGACTATGAACTGAATGAATAGGAATCTTGTCAGTGACTAAAGAAAAAAAAATCCCTTCTTAGCAATTTCTGGGACTTAGTGAAAGCTTAGCAACATCCATCCTTTGGAATAGGCTGAAGAAATTGCTACAGGGACAAACAAATAATATCCTGTCTTGAAAATATCATGAGTGCCCATTTTTTTTAAAGTTGTTCTATAACTGTATTTCTGTTTAAATTATTCGCCATGGGGCTCCTGGGTGGCACAGCGGTTAAGCGTCTGCCTTCGGCTCAGGGTGTGATCCCGGCGTTGTGGGATCGAGCCACACATCAGGCTCCTCCTCTATGAGCCTGCTTCTTCCTCTCCCACTCCCCCTGCTTGTGTTCCCTCTCTCGCTGGCTGTCTCTATCCTGTCAAATGAATAAATAAAATCTTTAAAAAAATAATAAAATAAAAAATAAATAAATTATTCACCATGCACAGTTATACCTTCAAGGAGCCATTGGATAGCAAACATTGTTTACTCACACCAGAAATTTCAGAATAGAATATTCAAAGCATAATAAACAAATTTCAATTTATTCAATTAATGTAAAATAGGATGTTTGAGTAATTATTATACTCTTTTCTTTCCTCTAATCTTAACACTGTGTATCTTTATGTATTTATCCATAATTAAGATATGAAAAAAGGTAGAGATTTAACTGATAACTAATAAACATTGTTAACCAATATGTTCTCTTTTAAGACATGCCAAGAGTTTGCAACTTTCAGTTGCAGAAAGGTCACAATCATTTCTACCTCTCTATCAATCTTCATGACTCAAAAGAAGCTTTGAAAGGAGCTTGATTGGTACTTCATCTCAAAGTTACAGACAAATCATTTTCAATTAACAGATCTAATTATAAACAAAGTCTGTCATCCCTCTTAACTTTAAAAAAAAAACTTCTAGCAAAATTGATAATAAATAAATGAATAAGTTGGTTGTTGATTATATATTATGCATAATTGTTTATAGCAACACACACATTTTATCATTTAGCCAATTGTCTCTTTTCTCTGACTTCTCTCATCTTTGTGCCTTCTGTTGTTATGTTATATATTAGTAGTCCAGGGAGAAAAGATCCCTGATTGCTGCACAATTGCTCTCAAAGAAGACATAAATCAGTTTCATAGGGTCTACAGATCCATTTAAAATTCTTCAAATCAATGTCCCACTGATGAGTACAAAATTAATGTGTCTAGTCATCTTGGCAATGGTTACCAAATCAATTAGATGGTGGCTATATTGACATATTTCCTTAATTGCATTCATAAAGATTATTTTTAAGAGAAATATTTGGCACTTTTATTGTCTATAAAAAATTTTATATGCCTACTACTTTAATTCAACAAAAGCACAAATAAAATGTAAAAATCTTTCCTATCCTACTATTTAGCAATAACAATCATTAAATTCAACTGAACTGCCAGATACTTTCCTATGCATAGATGTATGTCTATTTGCATGTTGATACCTGTATCCATATCCACATCTGTATAGAAGTATAGATAGGGAGTCAGGTAAGTAGATAGTAAATAAGCAAAGAGATAAATAGTAAACAGTATCTACTGTGTACAAGTAGGTAAGTATAAGTAAGCAATTAAATATTTTGATTAAGTGATTTTTTATTTAATTATAATCGACATACAATATAATATTACAAAAAAATAACATTACAAAAATTGAATTCAACAAAATAAGTTAGTGGACCCTATGCTGAAAGCTCCTGATCTTAACACTGCAAATGTCTTCTACTAGAGCACCTAACTTTCAAGGAGCTACATTTTTCTTTCCCTTAGACTGAAAAAATAAATTTGTCTCATTGAAATATATTCTTGAAAATTAGAAAATACAATCAGTAGATACTATCACCAAAATGACACAAGTGTTAGAATTATCTGACAAGGATTTTAAAGCAACAATCATATAAATGATTCAATAAGCAATTACAAGCACTTAAAACAAATAGAAAAAAAAAGGAGGGGTCTCGGTAAAGAAATAAGAGATATAAAGAAGAACCATGTGAAAATCTTAGAACTAAAAAATACAACAGAAATAGAAATTCAATGGAAGGACTCAACAACAGTGTGGAGGGGACAGAGGAAAGAATTAGTGTACTCAAAGATAGAATTATAGATATTACCCAACATGAATAAAAGAAAACAGACTGCAGGGGGAAAAAAATTGCGAGCAGAACTCAGTGACTTGTTAAAGTAAAACAAAATATTTAACATTATGTCGTTGGATTCAAGGAAAGGGAGGAGAAAGAGTGTGGGACTGAAAAATATTCTAAGAAATAATGGCTGAAATTTTTCCAAATTTGGCAAAAGACATAAGCCTATAGATTCATACATGGCTGGAACTCAAGGGTATTATGCTAAGTGAAATAAAGCAAGAAAAATATCATATGATTTCACTCATATGTGGAATCTAAAAAACAAAACAAGTGAATGAATAAACAAAAAGCAGAATCAGATTTATAGATACAGAGAACACACTGAAGGTTGCCAGAGGGAAGGGCAAAATCAGTGAAGGGGAGATTTGGACATAGAGGTTTCCAGTTAGGGAATGTACAAGTCACGAGAATAAAAGGCACAGTATAGGGAATACAGGTAATGATATTGTAATAGCATTTTATGGTGATAGATGGTAGTTACACTTGTGGGAAGCATAGCATAATACATAGAGTTGAATTACTATGTTGTACCCCTGAAACTGATGTAATATTGTGTGTCCACTATACTCAAAAAATTTTTTTAAAAAAGAAGCTGAGCAAATTCCAAAAGGGATAAAGCCAAATAAATCCATAAAGATACACCATAATCAAACTTCCATCATTTATAGTCAAAGAAAAAAATCTTAAAGCAGAAAGAAATAACATTTTATCTATAGAGTTAAAACTATTTAATATGACAGATTTGTCATCATAAACCACAAATGCCAAAATGAAAGGACACATTTTCAAATGCTGAAAGAAAAGCCATGTCAAATTCTATATCCGATCCAAATTATCCTTCAGAAATTAAGGGGAAATCAAGACATGCTCAGATGAAGAAAAACGAACAGAATGTATCGCCAATAGATCTATCATAAAAGAATGCCTAAAAGAAGTTCTTGAATATTCATGCACTTGGTTGTTTTGCTGAAGGAAGATTTAATTATTCTTACCCAAATTATATAAATGAAAAGTTGGAAGCTTAGAGCAATAAAAGAATTTATCCAAAGATGTCCAGAGATAGTGTTTTATGATAAAAATCAGTCGTAAAAGAAAAGCCATTTAAAGAGGGTTTTATTTCCCCCTTTCTGTGTCCTTAATTACACTTTAGTTCCCTCACCATAAAAAAAGTCATTGTTTTCTTTAATCTTTTAAAACTCTTAAATGGAATTGTAAATGCCTTTTTAATTGTAATATGAAGTGTAATATTCCATTCATAGAACTAGACTATAAAAATGGGTATAATACCTTTAACAAATTACAGAGACCATATTCTTCAAATATCCTGCCTTAGCTCACGTCTATAATGACAAACAGTGAAATCATTTTGACTCTACTGGGGCCAATTTACTGGTGCAGCGCACAAGGTCCAGTGCTTCCAGCTATAATTAGAAAATGGCGCCAGTTCTCGATTAGCTTCGGTTACTATAGTAATTCCATATGCAACCTATGCCTGCTGACTAGTGAACTAGATCGTGTATCTTTTGTAAATTGCTCTTGTTAGTCACTTGTAATTTATTTTATGTTTCCAACAACAATTTCAAACCAGCAATGTCAGGAACACATGTTTTTGCAATTATTGGAAAAACAGACCAGAGAAAGTGGGCCTCCAACCTCATCCCCACTATTGGCTATTGATATTTACACAAACTACTGATTATTTTTGAAAATCATCAAAGATTCTGAACATAATTTTTTTAAATACGAGACAGAAAACATACTTCCCTTTTGGCCCAGAATATTTATTGCAAAACTACGAGATTGCTTTATCTCCTAAAGGAAACTATAAAATAATTTATAGTCTGCATTGTTTTCCCTTTTCTTCATTTTGATAGTCAATATATTAGTAATAGATTATTTGAGATTTTACCTTAACAACCATTGTGGATTCAAATTCAGTTAACATTTTTAAGGTACCTAATATATCTAAGATTAGCAAACACCTTTTACCCATTCTTGTCCATGGCTGCATCTATATTCAGTGAAAGCTAACAGTGGGCTGTTTTCTTATTCCATTTTGGCATATTGTCAATGCTTATAAATGTATGCATAGTCTCAAACAGAATCTTACAAAATAAGTATTGATAATATGTCAGATGGTTGGTATAATAATGAATATTTCTACAGCTATCCCATAGAGATTTAACAACTATGGAAGGTAAAATATCCAATATTGATTTACATATATATCCATACTCTACATATTGCTTTCCAGATGTACTTTCTTTTAAAAAATGAAAAATTTGGCTCATAACATAAAAATATGTAAGCTAAATAAATTGGTTTATAATCAGTTTTAATGCATTAAATCACAGACTGACATATAAGTAGATGATCAAATGCTATTTGAATAAATGAGTGAAAATCTCCGACGTAAATATGAAACTGAAGGCTACAGTCAGGAGGCGTTGTTTGTAGTGATAAGCAAATAAATATGCCTTTATGATAAATTTATTTTAAATATTGATGTGTAAGCCCCTAATTTCAGTACAAATTTCAGATATGTCCCTAACATTGAGATTATAATAGACCTCATTCAGAACTTGATAATCCTATCTGTAGTACTTGCATAAATGTAAAATACTGATTATTCACTTTTTATATCCCTCTGCTTATACTTCTGAATTACTATATATAAAATTTTTCTAAGATTAAAGTCCTGATCATCCATGAGATAAAAAGATAAAACCACAATGAGACTTTAAAACACCGTAAGCTCTTTTGAACTCAAACCTTTACCCCAATATTGAGAGTAACGAAGCTTCAAGAACCAGTCGTATACACATTAATTATTGTAATTATTCAAGCTGCTTTCCCTTAGGGCCACCAGATTTCTAAGCCGAAAGGGCATTCTTAGCCCACTATGACAATTAGCACCTGATAAATGATGCTACTGCCACACTTCTAAGATAGTGATTGATCATTTCCAATTAATTCCTGAGAGAAATCAATGCTACCTTCCTAGAGCATTTACGTTAACTAATTTATGTTAATATAAATATCCTATATCCACAATTATCTAGGGAAGATGAGCCATTCTATTTATAACTGGCTACTACTTTAGAGCATCAGTATACTGTTTCAGAGCTCCAAACAGAGTAACAAGTCATAAAACTCTGACTCTGTAACAGAGTTATAAAAACCACGTGAAATTGAGCAATTTAACCACAGTAACTATATCTTGACATCGATGAAGATTGACCCATATCAAATGCAACAAAGAAGCTTCAGAAGATTTTTCAGACTATGGGGTTACAGCTTGAAAATGCTTCCACATATTGAGGTCTCCACTCTTTGTTTGGATTTGCCCTCCTTTTTGTTTGGATTTGCCACTAGGAAAATTATGTTTTTTAAAGATATGACCCAAAGGGTAACTCTCTAAAGACATGTTTACTCCATTCCTATTCCTATTTTATTATTTACTCCATTTCCATGCATTCATAAATAGTTATTAACTACTTAATATGCCAGTATGTCTAATGTTATGGAGAGGACAAATAACTTGATACCAGAAAATTATCCTTTGAACTTGGCAGCAAGTATTGAGGGCAGAAGTTAAGCTGGTATGGGTTAAAGGAAAAATGAAGACTTCCACTTCTGGCAAAGCCATAACTGTACATTCAGTAGGGCTCAACTGCTACAAACATTTAGATTCTCAACAAAACATACTTTTAATACTTTTGGGATTTTAGGAAATAAAGGAAATTTCCAAGCTACCTCTTTCACCCTACCTCTCCAACCCCTTGCCAAAAACATAGGTGAGTAGCATGCAAACATGCGGCTTCTTCTTTGAGCCTACAGCAGTTGTTCTAGTTGTCCTCAGCCATATGATTCAAAGTAGTTCACTAGCACCATATCGACATTCCAGTTCGCTGGAAGGGAGAAACAGGGCATAAGGGCAAATAATTTCATATTCCTAGAGTGTGAATCCTAAGTTGTGCATATCAATTCTGCTTATATACAGCTGGTCAAAATAGTGTGAGGGCCATACCTAACTGCAAAAGATACTAGAAATTTACTCTCTAATTGGGTAGCCATTTCTAGCTGAAATGTGGGAATGAGATATCCAATATCAAAAAAGATATATGTCAAAACATGAGACTTGCAGTGAAAGCAGAATCCAGAAGAAAATTTAAATGTTATATAATAATACAAAAAGAAAAGTTACAAATAAGCTAGATGTCCTTAAGAAGTAAGGAATGAACAGAATAAAACAAAGAAAATAGATAAAATAAGAGCATAAACTTTTGAAAAGGAAAAAATGTATGATAAAGTATTAGTTTACTGGTAAACATTATGTAACATTTAATATTTTAAGAGACTAAACAAAAAAAAAGCAAAGACACTAAGTAAAAAAAACAAATGAAAGAGAACTATAGATACACTAATGATGAAAAAGCTAAGAAGATATAGCAATAAAAAAAGAAACCACTTTGTTCCAATAAATTTGAAAAGTTAGATGAAATAAATTTTTAGATAAATGTAACTTACTAAAACTGACTTAAGAAGAAATAGAAGTGTGAACAGCTCTTATAACCCCTAACAAACTTAAAAATTTTAGTTAAGTAATTAAAAAAAAATAAAGTTCAGATTGTATTAGAGAATAATTCTACAAAATTCTCAAGGAATTGGTCATTCCAATTTTATAAAACCCTTCCATACAACAAGAAAAATAGAAACAGTCCATAATTCGAATGATGGACAATATAATCTTAATTCCAAACAAAAGTAAGAAGAAAAAATTACAGGCCAACTTTACTTATGAACTGAGAATCAAAAATCTAAACCAAATATACATGGAATGTTAAAAAGTTAATACATTTGACTAAGTTGAATATCCCAGAAATGCAATGACAAATTATCATTAGAAAAGTTAACATCATAAAGGTGGAAATAGACCCCAACATTTTCATCTCATGAAATGTAGGAAAAGCATTTAACTAATATCTATTTAGGCCTTAAGTGCAGATTTTCCTTATTTTATTTTTAAAGACTAAAAATGAGAATGTTTGATAACTTTATAAAATCTAGAAGTGGTATGTACATTTATTATAGCTACAGAAATAGTGGACATATGACCAAAAGATGGAAAAGAATGCAGAGACATTAAAATAGTACCAAGGTGACAGAATATTCCTTTAATATTGTTATTATGTTATTTATACAACAAAAATGTATTTACTATATTAAACTCTCAACTTCATTTTAACCTCATTTTCTTTTTAAATTTATTTTAATGGTCAAATCTGAATAAAAAGTTTCATTCTTAGTTCTCATTATATTTTTATGTATAGTTGCTTTTCATAAATATTCATGGATTAAATGTAGATCATAATTTACAAACATGTATTCATGTTTATCAACCTAAAGAGAAAATAAGTGAATATGCTTATTTATAACTTCTGACATCATTTTCATATGTATTGTCATATTATCTTTTAATTATGCTAAATAGTAGAAAAGGTAAATTTTTCCATTTAACAGATGAATAAACTCTCATTCAGAGAGTGAAATAACTTGGTAAAAGTTATAGCAGGTGGTAATAACCCAAATTTAAAGAATACTGAAAAAATATAGGGAACAAACTAAGGGTTGCTGGAGGGGAGAACGGGTGGAGAGGGTGGGATAATTGGGTGATGGGCATTAAGGAGAACACTTTATGGAATGATCACTGGGTGTTATATGCAACTGATGAATCACTAAATTCTACCCCTGAAACTAATAATATACTAGATGTTAATTAAATTGAATTTAAATAAAATATATATAAACACACATATATATGTTTCCCATGTACCAGACCCCGTGTTAGCTGGAGTTTACAATGATGATACAGACCTTTTAACTAAATATTGGTTTTCAAATCACCAATCACCTAAAATCACCTAGAAGATTTGTGGAGCAATTTAAGGTAGAAAAGGTCCAGATCTACATTGGCTTTACCACATAAGAGCCATACAATGTTGTACAAATGTTGAGACTCAATTCCTGAGTCTCAGTTAATAAAATTGGAAGCTCACAGCACATTGCCCTGTCTTACAGAGGTTCTGCTAGATGATTTAATTGTAAAACTTTGTAAACTATATGACACCATACATGTGCCAAATTTATTCACCAAAAGCCAAATCTTAGGCATTTTCCATTAGAATCAGTAGACAGCAGCATTTAGATTTGAAATACCCTTATGTACTCAATATACAACTAGCCCGAGAAATGCTGAGAGCACTGAGATGTATGCCTTCAGATAATACTAACAGCAATACAACAGACATGAAGTCATTTTATTTGCCAACTCATGAGAAGCTTGAAGTTATTTACTTAATTTCCCATTCCTTCCTCTTTTTCTTATAGATTCCTAGAGAAGTAAGATTGCTATAATCAATAGCATATTTTCAAATATTTAATTCTGTTTAAAATAAGATAAAGAATACAGATTAAGGTTCTAATCTAGGTTACATTTATGCAAACATTTGGAGTACCTACCACATGCCAGGCACTGTGCTAGGCTCTGGGCAAAAAAGAAAACAAAACAGATACGGCCTCTGTGTTCATGTTGCTTATTTTCTGTGTGCCCTTGGGCATCCTACCTTTCAGCCTATACCCTGATTTATAAGAATACAGTCTTGATATGAAGATTAGACAAGATTATCTATGTAATGAATATAACATAGAGTCTAAAATAAGATATGCTAAAGTATAAAAATGGATTTTAAAGTTTTCTTAAATCTATATCAATTTTTATCATTTTAAATAAGAATGTGCAATATAGCTGCAGAAATAGGGAAATAAGTTTACAAACTGTCATTCTCAAACTAAAGCTTAGAGTTAGGGGGGATTTAGGGTTATGGGTCAATATTAGGACTTGCCCCCATAGAACTTCATTAGGTTGTTTCCTGAAACAGTTCATGTAACCAACAGAAGGATTTGCCTTTCTTCTTGCATTAATGGCAAGCAATCTAAAAGATGGTCTACACGGATTGGAGGTAGAAAAAGGAATCAGACCACAGGAAAAAAGAACCTGCTACTGTCAACCCAGGATTATCTAAAAAAAAAAATGTATGTATACATGCTAGTGGAAGAGTAGCTTACTCCACGTTCTATTATAGAATTAAAAATTCTACAAGATTTCATTCTAACTACATTTCTGAAATTAGAAATTAACTTTCTGAACATCCCTATGTTTTCAAAAAAATCCTGCTACCAACTAACTTGGATGGGGACAAAAATATCTTTATGAATGCTAAGTTATATTCCCCTAATAAAAGTTAATAAAAGTCTTCAGTTTGGTGATTGGGAATCACTCTACCAGTTGTGGAGCATCTGGGTAAACTCACAAAATTAGGTTCCTATACACACGAGACAAATATTCTAAACAGTCCCCATAGAGCAGCCACTAAGGAAAAAATGAGGAAATTTAACTATTTTAAACACTTCGTTTAACATATGTGGCAACTGTAGCACCAAGATTGTGATTAATTAATCTAGTCAATGGCTGAAACGCTAAAGTCTGGGTCTTCTAATTCATATTTGGTTTGATTCTTTTACCATCAAATGCTAAATCCACAGGCATATATTTTTATCTACTATACTTTAAGCATTTTTTTTTTTTTTGTCATCCTTAAGTCAGTGCTTAAGTATTGTTTGGTTAAAAAAAACTGGTCTCTGAATTTCAGAGAGTAGTGATTTGCAGAAATACGAAACTTGTTGAACAACACAATTTTAATACATGTTGAAGGTGGTTAATTGGTTAGGATATTAGGTTAAAAGGCCAAAGTCCAGGGTTTGAACTCCAAATAGGCCAGTTAGCTTTGCAAATGAACATTTTTTTGACAACGCATGTTGTTGGTTAAAGAAAACTCTTCACTACTGAGTAGTGGGTAAGGGGGGGGGGACCTACAAAAGCCATACTGATAGGAAAAAAGGTGTTTTGTCACTTTGAAAAGTACACATCTTTTCAGCATTCTTAGAAAGGGGACTTCTAATAAGCAAACTATTGTTAATTTCATGGCTTTAAGTAGGATACTTCCAACGTCACTCCTCTATCCACAAAATCCAAGACAGTACAAGCCAGTTCCCTTACAAATTCTAAGTTATAATTCCATCTATTATAAATTAGCACCTAAAATAATATTTTGGATACATGAACGTATAGATCTGGTGCAAGTACTGGAATTTTAATTTTGTGCACCATACATATAAGTAATAACAGAACACTGCCCATAGTGACTGGGGCCTGGGCTGAGACCTAAAACTTTTTTTTTCCCCAAATGCACTATCATGACCCGCTCCCAAGAGCTAAGAACAGGTCTGTCCAGATGCTGAGACCAGGGACTTGGAAATCTCCATCCTGCGCCTTACAGGACTCCAGGGCAGTTAGAACTTCATCTTTCAGAGGTGGAGGGGCCTGACAGAGGCTTTGAAACCTGCCGTACAACTCCTCCCAGGACACGTGTTGGGGCTCAGCTCCAACCCAAGTGCCTTTCTGAAGGTCGTAGTGCAGATGTCGACCCCAGTCTGTAAGCAGACCCAGATAGGCCCGGGAGAACTCTGGATGGCGGCCTGCCACCGAAGCTAAAAGCCCGACTGGGAGGTCGTGGCAAAAGGCAGCCATGACATCTGACCTCGCCAAAAGCCAATGGACCAGCTCCTGACCCCCCTCTCCGGGCGTTTTGGGGGTGTCCAGCTCCAACTCTTCTCCTTGGGGCCGGGGAGACGACGGGGGAAGCAACAGCGCGGCCGCTATCACCTTCAGAAAGTTCTTCTGAGGCAAGCGATCCCACAGAGTGCTAAGAAACCTGCTGCGGCCCTCGGCTTCGGCCTTCGGCACCTCCCCCAGACGCTCCAGCAGCAGCTCCGCCTGGGTCTTCAGCACGGACTCCTCAAGCACCGAGTTCTCTCCGTAGCCATTGAAAAGCAGCATGTGGACGGCGGAGCGGCGGCGGGCGAGGCGGGCCAGGCTGCCTTGGAGGGTCTCCTCGTCGGCGTCCGGGACGCCAGGGCCCGGAAAGAGCTGCTGCAGCAGGTAGTGACAGGCTGCATCCCCGAGAGCTCGGTTCTCCAACAGGCGCAGAGAGAGCAGGAGATCACAGCGCCCCAGGGCCTGGAAGTTCAACCCGGGGACTGCAGCGGACCCAGAGGCGCCCTTCTGTCTCCACTGGCTCCGCAGCCGCCGTTCCAGAGCTGTGCGAATGCGGACATGGCGGCCAAAGCGCCTGTGGACGTGGCGCAGGTAGCGAGCCCACTGCAAGGCCCTTCGCACCGTCGTGGGGTCCCAGGTGCTGACGTGGGTCGTGCGGGAGACGGCCAGAAGCTCGGAGAAGCGCTCCAAGTGCTGCAGGAGCGATTCCATGGGGAAGTGCTTACTTCCGCGTTCACCTTGGAGACGCCGACTCTCTGCGTGCCGATTGGAGCGTCCGTGTAAGGACACGCCTCTCCACAATGCTATTGGATAAAGTCCCTATCAATCTGACAGCGGCTTTAATCCGGGTATTTTGGCCCCGGGAAATTTAAACTGGGGATACGGCCCGACGGTTTTACTTTCGCCGCCAATATTAAGGACGATCTTAGGGCTAGAGGAGAATAAATGTGGGGCGTCCTAGGGAAAGTTCTCAGAGCCACGTGTGATAATGCTGTTATAGTCACGAAAGTCTCCATGCTTCCTTTCACTTTGGAAATAATCCCTAGTAGAAATTTCCTGAGCTTTGCCTGAGACAGTCTGTGCCGAGGCTTATCATAACTGGATAATGCCTGACATGGTGTTGAATATTAAATGAAGGCTTTAGTTAACTCAGTTTAATAAAAAATGTACTGACCTCCAATTAACTAATGCCAGGCACTCTTAAATTTCAGGGCTTCGTGTTGTTCTTTCGTTATTAGAACTGAAGCCCAGATTAATTGAAACAAACAAAAACTTCAATATTAACACTTCACTAAAAGCTTTAAAGGAACTTAAATTTTCATTTCAAAATTGCACTATTTTTTTGTTTTCATTTTTTCCATGGAAAAATAGCTCAGTTGAATTTTATTTCACACAAACAACTAATTGAGCAAAATGACAGTTAGAGCCAATGCCAAAAACATTTGACGAAGATTGTGGGAAGACAGAGGAAGAAGGATCTATTTCTGAAATGTCATCTGGGTTATTCACTCATTTATGCATTCAACAAATATTTATTTGCCAACTGCTAGCAGTTGCATTGTCCAAATACCTACAACAATTTTTAACTTACTGATGTTGATGACACAGCTCATTCGAGCTGAATTTCTTTACAGGCCTAAAAACACTAGCCAAAACTCATTCTAATTTAAGTAGGCAGAATTGATGTTTTGTTTTAACAAAAGGGAAAGAGAAACAAATTAAGAGGGGAAAGAGTCATGTTTCATTTATTAAAATGAACATTCTCACATCTTTTTTAAAAAAATGAATAAATAAAGCAGTGATACTTCTGTTAATTCGGTTTTATTATTTGATATTTATCAGCCCACACTCATTTGGTCCTGAAGTATTATTAGATTTTATGCCAAGAATACCATATATCCCAAAATTCTTTGTGTTGGCTACTAGACACTTGGCGTCCAATGTGCAGCCTGCCTTTAGGAAATGTACAGGCATCGCTAACTCATGTATTTATTCTTTTATTGAGCACTTATTATGTCATATCATGTAGATACTAGGGATTTAGCGATAAATAAAATAAATGTAGCCCTTATCCTAGCGGAGGAGTTCATCTCCTGATATTTAAGAGAGACATTAAACAAATAACCTCAAATGTAGAGGATATAATAGAGGTAGGTCAGGAAGACTTAGGTAATAGGGAAACCTCTTTAAGAAACTGGCTTTTTGGGGCCCCTGGGTGGCTCAGTCGGCTGGGCGTCTGCCTTTAGCTCAGGTCACGATCCCAGGGTCCTGGGATGGAGCCCTGCTTCGGGCTTCTTGCTGAGCAGGGAGTCTGCTTCTCCCTCTTCCTCTGCTGCTCCCCTGCTTGTGCTCCCCCTCTTTCTGCTCCCCTTCTTTCTGTCAAATAAATAAATAATATCTTAAAAAGAAGAAAGAAACTGGCTTTTCACCTGAAAGCTCAAAGATGAGTGTTGAGAATTGTTTTCATGGCCAAGGGAACAGTTAAGTTGCGGATACCTGAGTTGAGAAAGTCTAATCCATTCAAGGAGGTGAAAGAAATTCAATAAAGGTGCCTTTAGTTCAGGATGGTGAGACCTTATGGCAATAATTGTTCATATTAACTTCATATCTTTCCATTTATCTCTTTAAAATATTATTTTATTTTAAATCCTCACTTGAGCATTATAATGTATAAATTCATACATATTTCATGTTAGCCTATTTTCAGTAAACAATGTCTATGAAGTCTTCCCATTTAGAAGAAAGAAAAGCCTAGGGTTTAAAACTTCTCCTCAATGTTCCATTTAATTCAATAAAATTCAATGAGCATTTATCAAGCTTCTACCATATGTAAAGTGTTAGGGATTGAAAGATGACAGGGCTTTCAATTCGAGAAACCTATACTCTTGAGGCAGGGTGGGGAGGGGCACAAAAACACTTAACTGTAAGGCAAATAAGATGTTATATGTTTTAAAAATTGTAAGAAGATTCTCTGGGAGACCAATTGTAAACTGGAGAGTTCTAGGAAAGCTTAAAAATGACCAGTACTTCATTTAGGCCTTAAACTGTTTGAGCAATCATGGAATAAGGGAAAATTCAAATGAGAGAAATAACAAGGTAAAACATATAATGACATGGACGTGTCCAGTGTGGGCTACAAATACCAGGAGCAATCTCCCACTTGTTTGGTATGATCCCCAAGTTCCTGGGGCACAGTAATTAGGGCGGTGGATGTAAGGCCAGATCTCGGGAGATTTTTGTTAAAACATGAGAATCATTCAAACCATGGCTGTTAAGCAACACAAACAACTAAGGTTCAGAAAAGAAAGTCTTTCATGAAAAACCTGCCTCATAGAGTCTTGGGGGAAGATGAAAAGAGATCATAAATGCAAAATGCCGTACTTGATATTATGACTGCCTTTTAATACCCGTTCTATCATCACTATCTATCTATCACTCCCACTATCATCACTCCCACCCACTTCGAATGATAACAATGTAATTTGGGATAGTGACTCAGCTCAGCTCAAGGGGTAGTGCCTGGTAATTTTGAGCCAATCATTCTAACCCTCCCCTCTTTTAATTCAGTAATTAATTTAGGAACCCCATCTTAAGACTTTCAATGTATAGTGTTTCCTAATGACAGAAATCTGTTCAAAAATAACCAGGTGAGTCATTTTCAGTCCGTTAGGCCTAGATGATTCAGAGAATACTTTCTTACTCTTGAGAGTCAGTAGAGCACGAACATTGAGATGAATGTTGACTAATATGAAGAGGAAGTGGTAATAGACCATCTGAGTGTATACAGCTGATAATCAGGCATGCGTAAGAGCTGGTTTCTGTCTTCCTCTTGATATTGTTAGAAATTTATACGAAGCCCAAAGCTGCCACAGCCCTCTCCTTCCCAGAGCCAAGAGAATCCCAGAATCACAAAGAATACATTGGATTAAGACAACCCTCAAACTAACCCTGTTTAGGATTATAGCCCTGTATGTTCCCAGTTGTGGGTGTGTGGGTGTGTGTTGTGTGTGTGTGTGTGTGTGTGTATTTGTTTGGTTGTTTGGTGTGGTTTTGGGGTTTGGGTTTTCTTTGGGCACGTGTGCCACTTTTAGTTTCATTTTTGTCACTTTCAGCTAAATGCACCCAACTAGTACAAGCCCTGTAGGACACTGTATGACATATATTAACAATAAACATTGGCTATTGCTGCTGTTATTATATAAGCCTCCAAAGTAGACATCGCCCACATCTCTAAGTTCCACTCCTCCTAAAGGTAAACGAGCAACCACCAACATTGTTATGGGTGTTGGTAAAGAAGATTTTATTAAAGAAAGATGCAGCTTGTTGCTGCAATATTTACTCTTTGTCCTGTAAGTTTTCTAATTTCAATGGACTCTAAAGACTAGAAAAATCAAATTGGTTTTATTCTCTAGGTTAGGTCTAAATTTTTGGTCCTTTTAAGATATATAATCAGCTGGAAATTATAGGACACTATGGAGCTGAGAGACCAAAAAAACAAAATATTCTGATATCTCTTTATTCTACTCTGAACAACGTCATAATCACATATCACCACATTAATTTCAGCTATCTGGCTGTTGAAATAATATTTTTCTATATGAATAGGTGGACCTGGATGCCACATCCGCAGGCAAGACAGACACAGAGGGCTTTTCCTTCATCCAGGAATGTGCTTTGTGGAAGGAAAGTGTTTTGACCTTTTTACAGTCCCTCCGGCGGCAAATATTATGGGCAATGATTACACCTGATCCTGACTCCATGACATCATTCAAAACAGGGGTAAGAGTAGGTCTGTCTGTATTCTTTAGTAACAGCAATAAATAACAAGCGGGTACACCTTTAAAAAAATTTATTATTGAAATATAGTTGACATAAAATGTTATATTAGTTTCAGATGTACAACATAGAGATTTGACAATTCCATACATTAAGCAGGGCTCACCACAATAAGTATAGTTACCATCTGTCAAGTTGGCACAACTTTTGAAGAAAGATTCTCATAAAAATTTTGCAGACACATTTGTCATTTTTTCCCCAACAATGCAATTTATCTTTCTGAGAAACCTGTCATGGGTAAGGGGCCCAGGAAGTTAGGGGAAGAGTTCCAGATGTCCAAGAAAGACAGGGCATCACGCTAGTGAATTTAGAGGAAGGTGTTGGAGAAGAAATTAAAAGGTCAGAATCTCCTTGTACACATTGATGTAGATGTCTGCTCCAAATCTCTTTTTTCATGAATCTGAGACACTCCTTTCCATTTGCACTATATGTGGCTTTCAGTGGCCTCAAAGCTACCAGTAGAAAGACCGCTCTAACAATGCATACATATTCTGAAAATCAGAACTTTCATGAAAACTTTGAAATGCTTGATACTAGTAATTTTTGGATTCAAAATTCATTTTCATCATTATAATAAGGTTTAACATTATGTTGCCTTTATAAGGAAAGAAGAGGTTTTCTTTAAATATAATCTCATTTTGGGGTGCCTGGGTGGATCAGTTGGTTAAGCGACCAACTGTTGATCTCAGCTCAGGTCTTGATCTGAGGGTTCTCACGTTAAGCCCCACATTGCGCTCCATGCTGGGTACGGAGCTTATTAAAAAAAAAAAAAAGACTAAATACAATCTCGTTTCTTATAAGTTTTGATTGGCTATAAAAATAGTTTTATCTCTTTTATTAACATTTTTAGTCAGTGGTGACTTTCAAGAATACGAAGAGAGCTTAACTTCTTGATCAGGAATTGTGACCGACCCTGCCAAACATAAACCATAGATATCCAAAAAAATCATGGAATCAAGATTTTCTCTCTAAAAAATGTCAGTTTTAACTGTCAGTAAGAACTTGCATATAAATTTAATATGTAGAATCATCTCTATTCATACTAGCATTCTAAGAAAGTACCAAAAAAAAGTGGGGTTTTTTTTGTTTTTTTTTTTCCCCCACCCAGTCTTTTATACATGTCTCCCAAATCCTGTTTGTTGAGTGCCAGGTGCCACCATGTGAGAAGGATGGAAAATAGTGCTCTAACATAGGCATTCTAGCTCAGGTAACTAAGGAAAGGGGACAAAAGGAAGGGCACTGCAATTCAAATTAGTCTGCCTTCTGTTTTTGTAAATATGATGGGAAGAGAGTTAGTTGGCTCTCTCTTTTTGTACTTCCCATTTCACTTCATCTGTTTTCCCCCTCCTTTTCCCTGCTCTGCACAAAGAACTGGTCTGATCTTTGACCATGTCAACCTCTTCTCTTCCCCTCTTTTTGCTGCTGAATTGACCAGTGAGAGGCATTAGCAAGCAATCAGGAGAAACTGGCAGCATTTTTCTTTCTGTGCTCTCTGCTAAGGACTCAGGATTCTTGTTTCTCCCTCTAAAAGTTCTAGAAGCCCCCCCTGAGCTTTTGATAGCAACTATTCCTCCCTGTGGCCCTGGGGACTTCCTGCTGTTGCTAACCCCTGGATGCCTTTACATACCTTATTGATGCCCTTCTCTGGCCATACCTTTGTAAATATTGCTCTGTTACATTATTTTTAAAATCCCTGCTGACTGTTCCTGTTTCTTTCCAAGACCTTGACTGACACAGTTATTTGAATTCCGAGCCATTCCTATAATTAACACAGTCTGTGAGTCATAATATTATCAATCAGTATATGTTTAGGGAATGCTGAATAGTCTAGCACAGTGATTCCCAAATACCTTTTATTGCCACACACTGCTGCCAATCTATGACAAAATCATCATAATTACAGTGATACATGACATATGACAGAAAAAGTGAGATGTTTTCATAAACATAATTTAAGCAAAGGGAAGAAGTATTTCTTTATAAAGCAATGGTGATACTAAATGGTAATTTTGTGTTTTCTTCATTAGGAAAAATTAAAGTTTGCTACTATTATCTTAGACACCTACTTTAGAAAATATGTGTGTATATGAATAGATATATGTTTACATCTAGATATATAGATAGATTATAAATCTGTGAAACCCATAACTGAAAATCTCCTGTCTAGTGTAGGAAATGAAGGCCTTGGAATATTGTACTAAGTAATAGGGTCTGTGTTCAATTGGCAATCAATTGCTATTGACAATTTTGGGGCACAAGAATGTCATGATCCTATCTGCTGTAACACAATGTAGACACTTGGTTGTAGACAGCTGGGGCAAATGGCTAGAGATGAAGGTCCAGTAGAAAAACATTGCAAGGGGCACCTGGATGGCTCAGTCAGTTGGGTGTCTGCCTTCAGCTCAGATCATGATCCGGGGGTCCTGGGATTGAGCCCCACATAGGGCTCCCTGCTCAGCAGGGCGTCTGCTCCTTCCTCTCCCTCTGCCCCCCCCCCCCCCGCTCGTGCTCTCTCTCTCTCTCTCTCACTCGTGATCCCTCTCAAATAAATAAATAAAATCTTGAAAAAAAGAATTAAAAAAAGAAAAATAGTGCAAAAGGGTATAAAATGACAGTTTCACTAAGGAAGTAGCAGAGGCAACATTAAGAAAGCGTGGGGAGTAAATAGATTTGAAAATTCTTGGTGAAGAAGCATCAATTTCTTAATGGAGAGAAGAATCAAAATTACCTGGCATATTCTCTAAGTGATCGGTGAAGTCTCTTTACTTTAGAATGGAATGCTTGGATTGGTATTAATTTGGACTGATATAGTTTTTTTTAAAGATTTTATTTATTTATTTGACAGAGAGCGAGGCAGTGAGAGAGGGAACATAAGCAGGGAGAGTGGGAGAGGGAGAAGCAGGCTTCCCGCTGAGCGGGGAGCCTGACGTGGGGCTCGATCCCAGAACACTGGGATCATGACCTGAGCCGAAGGCAGACACTTAATGACTGAGCCACCCAGGCACCCCTAGACTGATATAGTTTGAGAAAAAGAGAAGAAAATAAAAACTCATAGCAAAATATGGCTAAGCAGAAATTTTTATGAATTTGTTGTTTAATCCTAGATTACTGTCATTCCTTACACTCTACAGGAGCCCCTAGGTTAGCATATTAGGTAATAGAACAAATAATTACTGAATAGTCTGGTAACTCCAGAAGACATTTTGGTTGCATGAGGATTGAGTTATTAAAAACATGGGTTGAATTATGCAGAAGGAAGAATTTAAACAAGAATCTCTCCCCTTCCTTAAATAATCTCTAATGCAATTCCCAGCATCTGAATATTTACCTTAATACCTCTCGGATTGCTAATATTAAGAAACTACCTCAATACTTGAATTAATCACACTGAAAGAAGCTCTCCTGACTTTTATCATTTTGATATTTTTTCCTCTGCTTGGCACATGTTTTGGGTTTGTTTTGTTTTGTTGTTTTTGTTTTTGTGTGGCACATGTTTTGAAAAGGAATTCTATATGTAAGGGACAATGATGAAATTCATGTTGACATTAGTCAAATATATTATATATGATTTTATCACTATATATCAATACACAGATTAAGCACCCTTCTCTACTTATATGTGTGTATTTGTATAGAAATAAATAAGATGAAATTTCTAATAAGAAGATACTTGAGGGGCGCCTGGGTGGCACAGCGGTTGAGCGTCTGCCTTCGGCTCAGGGCGTGATCCCGGCGATCTGGGATCGAGCCCCACATCAGGCTCCTCTGCTGTGAGCCTGCTTCTTCCTCTCCCACTCCCCCTGCTTGTGTTCCCTCTCTCGCTGGCTGTCTCTATGTCTGTCGAATAAATAAATTAAATCTTTAAAAAAAAAAAAAAGAAAGAAAGAAAAGTTGTTTCAAGGTTCAAACAGGAGAACAGGAATTTGTTTAAAAAAAAAAAAAAAAAAGAAGATACTTGAGCCAAATAATTGAACTATATTTATTTTTAAGATTTCTTTTTTCTTTTACAATTGGTGATTTTTTTCCCCTAATGTCCAAACCAGAAAGAAAAAAAAAATATGTGAATCAGTTTCTCTCTTTACCTTTGAATTAGGAGTTTGATTTCCATTTCTGTAATAATGTCTGGATGCCTTTATTTTTATCCCACAGTTATCAGTGTATTGCTATATAACTACCTGCCAGGAAGGGCTTTTTTTCTTTTTTTCTGGTTCAATAACTTTTTAAGTGTCTGTTGTTCCCATTTTCAAGTCTCCAAAACTTTTATGTGAATTCTTTCAGCACATTTTTTTCATTATTTCCCAACCTTCTTTTTTTTCTGGATGGCTGAAATTTCCAGACATATAACCTGAAATGTCCTGAGAGAATTAATATATAAAAAAATAAAGCTAAGGAAGTGGAAAGCAAAGTATGCATGTTTAATACACGTGTATAGATACATAAATTCATTTTAAGTTTTCCTTGAGAAAGCAATAGATAAATCTAATTTTCCTTATTAATACCCTTTCAACTGAGTAGCAAATATGGTGGAAAAGTTATCAAGAAACTTTCTTGTTTTTAATAACTTCCAGACCTAATCTTAGTTCTTAGATTGGGCTAGTCTGTTAATATCATTAATGTCAAGAAGTGTTTTCCCCAAAGATTCTTAACATTGCAAAATAAACTGGCTGAAATAAGCCAAATAAGCGATTAAAACAAAATTCACGGTATCACGGAGACACTTTATTGGAATGTAAAAATTCTTTCTGGTAATGTTTTTATCAGTAAGTTACAAAATTTTAAATATAAAGGGAGACTTTAAAGGGAATATTCCACCATCAGATTTGAGGGAAACCCTCCGTTTGAGGAGAGAGAGATGTTTGAAGCAAAAGTGCCATAGCTAATATTTCTTTTTCTTTATTCTTTTGAATGCACTAATGAAAGTTGTAATCTTCTACCAGTTTGTGTATCTTTTTTTTTTTAAAGATTTTATTTATTTATTCGACAGAGATAGAGACAGCCAGCGAGAGAGGGAACACAAGCAGGGGGAGTGGGAGAGGAAGAAGCAGGCTCATAGCGGAGGAGCCTGATGTGGGGCTCGATCCCAGAACGCCGGGATCACACCCTGAGCCGAAGGCAGACGCTTAACCGCTGTGCCACCCAGGCGCCCCCAGTTTGTGTATCTTTGCTTAAACAGATGCAGTGAGTAAAGACCCCTATTTCTTGTTATCTTAGAATACGATGAGTCTTCACCTTTCCGCTAGTTGATGTATTTTGGTATTCATCTGTTTTATTGGTACTGGACCTAGAGGAGGAAATGTATACAATTGAGCGGCATCTCTTTTTCCAGGATGTTCATAATGCCTGGATCCATTTAAAGACATTTCAGTATTCCGCAGACAATTCAACATGTTAGAAAATGCCAAGATTTCTGAGCAAGACGAAATTACTGAGGGGATTGTAGGGTAGAAGGAAAAATGTAGTTATAATAATAAAGGCAAGGTTTAAAAATATATATGTAGTAAGTTAAATAAGTAAGTTAAGTAAGTGAGTTAAATAAGTAAGTTAAATAAGTAAGTTAAGTAAGTTAAAGACTGTATAATGGGAAACATTGAGAAACTTTTTTTTTTCAAAAAGATGTTTGCCTAAACAATACTGTTATTGAGATATCACAAAGTTAGGGATTACAATCAACAATATAATTTAAAAAAAAATTTAATGTCAAATTTTAGAGTAAAAATTTTTGTCTATTAAGAATTGTAATTTTAAAGCATGTCATCCTAAATAAAGAGGTAAACTGAGGCAAGCTCAAATGATCAGAAATTGAGTTTATTTGGGAATAGCAGAGGAATTGCAGTTTGGGAAATGCATGCTGTAGCAAGCTACGTATGGGTGAGTCCATTGAAGGTTTGGGGTGGGCCGCATTTATGGTCCAGGAGTGCAAAGAGTGGGGAGTTCACCCACAGTTCAAGCAGTGAGTTCATTGGCTTGAGGATGGAGAAGGATTCTTAGCGGATGTTAATTGGTCAGAAAATAAATCTCCCTCTTCTGCAAAGCAGGCATTTATGGAAAATCAGTCTTTCGGTTCTTAAGTTCGGTTCTTTTGAGGGTACACTCATGAAATTCCCCATTTCCTCTCTCCTAGTTCCATTGTAGGTTGAAATTCTTTCACCAGTGTAATGTTCTTAACTCTTTCTAGTTCAAATAAAATTTTCTGTTGGTGGTGTTCTTAGTTGTAAAAATACAAAATACGCTTGATTTTCTTCATTTAAGTGAGAAAAAACAATTTGGTGTTTTATCCTCTGCCAACCAGGAGAATATCAGTTAATATTTGCAATTCTATATAATGACAAATGATTCAAGTGAACTCTGTTTTCTCTAGCTTTGCAATGTGACGATTTTAATTAGCTTTTTAAAATAGATTTTAGTAAAAAGAAAAAAAAAGCTTAATTTAAATAGGATGACTGAGTATCTCTACAGCGTGCATTAGGATGGATTTGCCTTTTATTGCCTAAACCAGCTGCCAGATTTTCCTTTACCGTCCTCTACTTTTTCAAACTTAAAGTACACTAAAGCTAGCACCCAAGTTCTAGCAGTTCAAGTATTTTCAACTTTAAATCCATCTATGCGTTCTTGAATTTTATAATCTCATCAGGTACATGGTTGAGGAACATATACTATGAATACTAAATTACTCTGATACCTGGATGATAGGAAATTGGAAGCCCCCCCGACCCCCCGCATTAAAAGAAATAAGCAATTGGAACTGCCAAAAAAGAAGTGTATTTTGAGAAAGGTGGGGTGTTTGGGAAACAGAGTCATAGGACATTTGACTAATTGTGTTAAATTGTTTTTGTATGGCGTCTCTTTTAGAAGGTAATCCAGAAATCAAAAACCTCTTTCATACACCGGCTTAGCGACGTAATATTAGCAGAGTGCCATGTTTGTCTTCTCTTTCTAAACTTTCCTCCCTTCCTCTTTCCCCTTCCTTCTTTCCTTTCTTTGTATTTTCCTTTTGTTTCTTTTCTTTCTGTTCACTCCTTTGTTTTTATATATGGGCCGAATAAGACTCACCAGCTTTGCAGAATACAAAGCACTCAGAAAAGGGAGGTAATATTATTTTGTGTATATAGGAGCTAAAACGTAGGGAAAATATATGCAGGCTTTATTTTACGATGTTGTTTTTTTTTTAATGTTCATCTTACTTCCAACCTGACGAAAGTCATCTTATTTCTATTCCAGAACGGTCCTGTTCTTTCTTTTCTCAACCACTTTAGGACTAATGTTTCTTGCACCTGCAATCATTGTCTTCCCTTCTGCTTTGCAGGAAATTCTTCCTACCATGCTGCAAAACTTAAGTCAAATCCTACCTCTTTTATGAGTCTTTCCTGATAACTCCAGCTGAAAGTAATCTGTTTCACTTCCAGATTCCTATAACACTTGTGGTTGGACTGTTAATTTGTCATTTACTATTTACTGCCTTTTACTACAAGTTAGGTTCTTTTTATGATGCAAACAGCGTAATCGTTTAATGACATGAACCTACTAGATCCATTACCAAACTAGTTATATTGCTACTACAAGGCTTCAATAGTCCAGGTTCATTGTGCAGGGTCTGTCCTCCACAAAAATGGCACGAGTACACAAGCTAATTACATTTTCAAGCAGATGTGTGCATCTTAAGTCTAACTTCACTTTTTTTGAATGGGACGACTGGGTCTTGAGGGTATTTTTAGAGTCCACAGTAATTTTTAGAGTACCTTGCAGGATATAGGAATGCAAGATGATGGACTGGAAAGGATATGCATTTTCTTAGATGGTAAGACTTCTTTTCAACAGACATGAGCTTCTAAAAGGGGAGGGACTAAGGCTTTGAACCTTTGGTTCTTAGCATAATCACTGTTACATAGTTGGTGTTTAGTAAGTGTATGTTGAGCTCAGCCGAATTTTGGAATCAGACAAACCTGGGATTCATACCAGTGTTGCTTATACGTTTACTTTGAACAAGGTACTTAACTTTTCTGAGTCTGTTCCTTCATCTATAAAGAAAAGATCATAATATTTGTCATAATGTTGTTATGAGGACTCAATGAAATCATGTTTGCAAAGCATCTAGTACACAGTTACTAGTCCACCATCTATGTACAATTCCTATTAGAGAGCTCTTTTCCTCTTTCTCATTAAGATATACATATATATATATATATATATATATATAT
>NW_024424786.1:10444010-10484399 GCF_017311325.1 Ursus maritimus
ATATATATATATATATATATATATATATATGTATATCTTATTCATATATATGGCAGACAGGGGCTTGAGAAGGATATTCTAGCTATGAGGACTGGCAATATGAAAAAAACTGAGGTGACCAAGATACATTTGAGAAAAAGTGTATTCATTTTTTCAACTAATACTTTATGAACCCATACCATATAATGTCCTAGGGATATAATAATGAATATAATAGATTCTGCATCCTCAAGGCCCAGTCTAAGAGAAAAGAAAACTTCAAATAGGCAATAGTCATAGTTATGATTGGGATACCGTATATGGCGGTTTTAAACGGGGTCCCAGAAATATCTGACACTCCTCCTACTGCAAGGATAGACCAATATTGCACAACAGAATGAAGGCTATGTGACTCAGCTGAAAAGGCCACACATCTTCCATGGTTCCTTCGGACAGCTTGCTCTCAGGACATTCCTGTAGCAACACTCCCTCTAGGAGTCTGGCCACCATGCAGTGAGAAGGCCAGTTCACACGAAAAAGGTTTGTCACCCATGCCCAGACACCACATGTGTACGAGGGGCAAAGCCTGCAGATTATTCCAATCCCTGAGTTTTCCCACCTGGGACCCCCAGGCATTTAGGAACCGAGATAAGCCATGCCTGCAGCGCTCCGTTTGATATTTTCCATAGGGTTTGTTAACAACATTATGTGGTCGTTGTTTTACACCGTTAAATTTGGGGTGGTTTGTCACATGGCGAAAGAAACTAGAGCATGAGGTGGTACCTGGACAAAGGTGCTTAATTCAAAACCAGGCGAAATAAAGGCTATGAGGTCATTACCACTTAATGGTCCAATAATATTTTAAAACCCCTCCAGCTAGAATTATTTAAATACTTTCCTTCCTAAGTAAGTGTAAAATAACTTGTAAAGTAACTCATAGGTCCAAGTGATAGGAAATAAATAATAAATAATGTAAAGTTACCCATTTTTTTTTCCTGATAAAAAGAGACATTCTTTCCCAATGTGTAGTGTCTCCCTGGATCTTTATTATGAAACTAATAGATACTATAAAGAGTTAAATAGTCAACTGTATAACTATTGCTCATGGTTAGAAAATAAAAATTTTCGTTAAAGAAAAAATACATTGTGTGATGCTTACATCTGAATTAAAAACCAAATCTGTTAGAAAATTAATTGAATTGATACTTGAGTTATACCATTAAGAGCTCACACTTCTTAATTTCTTATCCAACACTATCTAAGATCTGGTCAGAGCCTCATCCCACTACCAGCCTCTACGATCTGAACAGCCAGGCTCTTCAGACGGCCTCTCACTCCCTGCAGACCTTATGCTTTCACACCTGCAGTCCTGGGCTCCACTCCCCTATGTTCTCCTGTAGGGGTCACCCAACCGTGCCACCTGCCCTGATTCCCAGAGACATGTGGACCTTGCATCACTTCGCTTTTCTCTAGATGGTCGTTTGTATCAATATTGAGCGTTTATTTCATTCTGCATCCGGCTGCTTCCTCATGTCTGTTTCCTTCACCAATGGAAGATTTTTCAAGGGAACGACTGTATCTAATTGATCTTTGCATTCCCACAGGACCTGTCTTAGGTACTTAATAAAGATTTCCTACATGATAAAAAAATACAAAAAACACTCTGAGGTAAGTTTGTAACATGGCAAGAAGCCTTCCAAAAACACTGTCAGAATCTCCACCTCTCTTTAATTCCAAAATTCGTTTGAGGAACTTGAAAAACAACAACAACAAAATTACTATACTTTGTTGGAATCATAAACTCCAAATTGTAGAAATTGCCAGTTTGTTTTGGAAAAAAATACTGTCTGTATTCATGAAGACATCTGTATAATTCCCATACACTATTTGGTTCCACTTATAAGCTCTGCCTCAATGAAAAATATTAATGTATGGTTTGGCAGGCCCATAAATGCCTCATCTGCTCGCTCAGCAGAAAAAAAAAAATTAAACCAAACCATAAAATGCAAATAATATTCTTTCTTGGTACAGAGCCTAGCTTTATTCCCTTACCTCTCGGTGTCTGACCCAAATATTTAAGTTAAATATTAAATTTTAATTAGCAAAGTTAGTGCAATAATGAAGGGTGAGTATATGAGATTTTATAAGTTACTTAATAATTCTGCGGAAGAATGGTAAGTGAACTTTTTTTTTTTTAAGATTTTATTTATTTATGTGACAGAGAGAGACAGCCAGCAAGAGAGGGAACACAGCAGGGGGAGTGGGAGAGGAAGAAGCAGGCTCCCAGCGGAGGAGCCCGATGTGGGGCTCGATCCCAGAACGCCAGGATCACGCCCTGAGCCGAAGGCAGACGCTTTAACGACTGCGCTACCCAGGCGCCCCAGTAAGTGAACTTCTTGTCTATAGCATGTCTTGGTACTTTCTATACCTCTTGGATCATACTTTTTCTCTGTTATTTCATAGAAGTATTATTCAGTAAAAAATAAAGAAAAATCTTTATGTGGCATCATATTGTCTGAATAAAACTGCAGACCAAAGCGATTCACAAACAAGGAATGAAAAATGTTTCAAAACAAATTGGAAATTTTTTATTCCAATCACATCCATAATTTCTACAAACCATAACCAGAGTATACACTAGTTGCTGATGTCGCTTCTGATTCTTGACGTAGAACTTGGGCCTTAAACTTGGCTGTATTTCCTGAAACTTGAAGCTTTCCCTCGTCTCCCTTCAGAGTTGCAGCAACATGTGTCATGAATGAAGGGAGTCGGCTAACCTCCCTGCTATTGCTCTTAATTGAGCACATGACGGACACCAACCACCAATCAAGGAGATCTGCCTAAGGCATAGAATGTTGACAATCAATACCCGAAGAAGCAAAGAGGATGATGTAAGAAAAAGAAAAAATAGAACAGAATTGTGAAAGGAGAAATTGAAGGAATGTAAAGAGAAAGTTCGCATTTGGAGAAAAAAAAAATCCAACAATGTATAATCCAGGTAAACTATAAAAAGTTACTGGAATTTAAAAATAAATAAATAAATAACACCAAGAGGTAAACTTAGACAAATCCACAGCCAAGTGGTAAAGCAATATTAACAAATGAAAATCATCCCCATACTTTATTCATAAGCTACAAGATATATGAGCTAAAGAAAATTGCTGACAGTGGAAATAGTCAAAGGCAGTTCAAGTTACAGTGGATATCACGCAGAGGTGTTGCTTATTACTTTCCACTGGTGCTGTCTGTCATGAGTGTGTGTGTGTGTGTGTGTGTGTGTGTGTGTGTGTTACTTATAGCCCTTACGTACTGTTGTGCTCTACACTGGATATTTTCATTTTTGCTCTACTGAAGTTTTAACATTTTTTACTCCTCTTTAGTTTTCACTTTTTCAAAGTATTTAGAGATAACTTACAAAAATTCAGGAGCACAGGGAATATGATTCGTATATTTCTATAGAAAAGAGATGGAAGGGAGGAATATTCTAAGAAGGACAATGAAGCGGAAAGAATCTGGTAATCATGTAAGAAGAAGAATTCTGGAAATGTGAATAAGGTGAAGAACCGAAATGGGATAAAAACAGAGTTGCCATCTCTTCCTTCCTGTTTTATAAATGTAAAGTTTCTTTTCATGGCAGGACGCATCAAAACATGGTGACCCTAGGAGATGAAAGTCAGAACTCTTTGTTACAGCTCCAAAGGAGAGGACGGTGCCAGGCAGAGCCATGCCAGGGCTTGCACCCCTGGACAGGGTAGTAAACTGGAACGGTGAGGGATGGCTTCTGTATGGCAAGATCAGTGGGCTTGCAAAGTTTTTCAGAGCTCCCTGGAGATTGGATAATTTGAATAGTTTTTCAGACATAGGGAAAAGAGGCTCCCCTCATTGATACCTGGCCCCAGGGAGATTGGGGCAATTGTTGAATATTTCCTCATCACCTTTTTCTCCTGTGGTAGTTAGTTTTATGTGTCAGCTCAGCTGGGCCCAAATATTTGATCAAACTCTGTTCTAAGTGTTTCGGTGAAATGTTTTTAGACATTTTTGATGTTTTAACGTTTAAATTGGTATATTGACCTCCCCAGTGTGGGTGGGCCTCATCTAATCAGTTGAAGGCCTGATTGACTAAAAAGATTGACTCTCTGTTGAGTAAGAGAGAATGCTTGACTGATTTTGAACTAGATCATGGTCTTTTGTTCTGCCTTCCGACTCAAACTGAAACACTGGCTCTTTCTGGGTCTTGAGCCTGCTGGACTTCATATGGGAACTGCTCCATCAGCCCTCCTGAGTCTCCAGCTTGCCAACTCACCCTGCATATCTTGAGACTTGTCAGCCTCCATAATCACAAAAGCCAATTTCTTACAATAATCTTTTTTGGTCTCTGGGCTATTTGGCCTGCTTATGCTGTGGGAGATAATTAACAAGAAGCCTTCCCTGACTTCCATCTATCCCCTCCTGCAGCCAAACCCAAAAAGAAGGAAGATTTTGAAACCTTCTCTTGACTTTTCTTGGTCAGAAGCTTTATCACCATACCTTCTGCTGTGTTCCTTCTGTGAGTTCTTCTTCATACTGCTATAAGGTATTTGACTTAATTCGATGTGACAGGGAGCCCTCAGCACCAGGGGCAGCTCATCTGGCCTTGAGTTAGGATACCTGACACCAATGGTTTCCTCTTTTCAAAACTGGCTTAGTTATTTTTCTCTCAGAGTATTGTATTATCATATTTTAAGAGTTGAACATAAATTCATTTGAGTTTTATCTCCGAGGTGAAAACTGTTAATGTATAGTTTCCTCCCTCTCCTTAAAAAGAAAGATAAAAGAAGTCAAGTTCGGAAGGAAGGGAAGAAGGAAGGAAGTTAGAAGGAGGGAGGGTGGAAGAAAGACATGAGTGTCAATCCCACCTGTGCTGTTCAATAGACCATTTTTCCTATTAGGTTGTGAGCTCCTGGAGAGCAGGGCCTGCGACTTCACCTTTATATAACAAGTACACACACAAGGTTGGAGAATGAATGAATGAATGAATGAATGAATGAATGAACGAACTAACGAACCATGGAGCCATTGGTATAAAATGGTATAAAATGGAATGCCATAAAGTAAGGAGAAGAGTAAGATTCAGAGAAAGGTTGCATAACATTCTCTGATCTTCTGTATTTTAATGATGGTGATGTCCTTATCCCGGGGTGGGGGAGTGGATTCTTGTAAGGAATGAATGGGATGATTTAGGTGTTCAGTTAGTCATAAAATACCTAACATTCATTTCACACTTGCTGTATGTCAGACAGTAAACTAAATGTTTTACAGGTATTCTATTGCACTTGAGTCATGCCTACGAGAGAGGAGCTATTGGTTATCCTCACTTCATAGATGTGGAAACTGGTAACTGGAAGGATGAAGTAATTTGCCCATAATTTTTAGGAACTAAGTGAAGACACTAGAACTTTACCTTGGTTTTGTCTGGCTCCAGTCTGGACTCTTAACTATTATGCTAACTGTAACGACTATTATTTTTATAATTTAATATGTCTGCTCCTTGACAGCTTCGGTGGGGACAATGGCTGGTGAAATTTCTTTGCAGATCTCTTGAGTCTTAGTGGCTTCTGAGAGAGCAACGGTATTTCCCTCTGCCAACAGAAGTCCCTGACCCCTTTCTGCACTGCTCTCTCACTTTGGGCTAAGTGTGCCACCTTTCGTGGCATGTTGCCCAGTCTAGAAAAGCCCTTCAATGAGATAACTTTAAGAGCCATTTCTCTAAATGTTTGGTGTAAATCAGAGGTTGGCAAAGATTCCATGTTTGTAAACTACGTTCTAATTACAACAATGGAAATTTCAGCAAGTTTTCTCATCCTTCAACAAAGTAATCCTAAGTTTGTCATTATCAGTGTTCCTAAAAAATAATGGGTAGCTGGCCCAAGGTCTACCTGCGAGAGAGTCCCAAGAAATGTGACAGTAAATTGTCACTTATAATGTAAATTGTTCCATCCACAATGACGCGAAAGCAACAGCTGGTGCTATCTCTGCAGAAGAATTTCCATTTAGTTCTCTTTTGATGCACACACTTCTTCCCTTCTTGTATCTGTTCCATCACCCAGTCACACCCACTTTTTCTCTCTCAGATACTCCATGGTTTATGGTTCATGTATTCATTCATTCAATCATTCAACAACCTTTGGTTTGGTACTGTGTTGAGTACTTGATATGCAAAAGTGGGTAACCTGCTCCCTGCTATCAAGGGGCTCACAGTTTAGTTGGGGGGGGGTGAAATACAGATGCATATGAAAGTCACAGTGATGCTATGTGATAAATGAAATATACAAGAAATGGAAAAATCCTCAGAGCATCAGACAGAGAGACACAGCAATATTTCTGCCAGAGAGATTAAGAGACCCACAAAGAAAATGACTATTATGCTGGTGTTGGAAGAATGAATCTGCTTTCTTCCAAAGGAGAAAGTAAGAGATAAAAGATCACTCTCGTCAGCATGAGCAAAGGCAGGAGGTGTGAGGGTGTACGGTGTTTGGGATATTGTGACGTGACATCATGTCAAGTCTGCCACTAACAACATATATGCACATCTGTTTTGAAGTTTATAATGAAACCATCTGTTCACTGATACCCTATCTCCATTTTCACTGATTTTCTCCTTAGTCTAGTCTCTAGGTCAGATTTTTTTAAAACTATGGTTTGTGAAATATATTTAGCAGTTCTTCAACAGCATTTCTTTTCAACTGAATGGCATAGAAAGACTAGAATAAAGCCAAGTAGAAAAATATCAGAAAAAAAATTTAAAAAAAGAAAAATATCAGAGTGCATTAACGGAGGGAGGTTAAGTACTGTTATGTGAAACCTGTTTTGGTCCTGGGTGTCTGAGTGTGTGTCTATGTGTCTGTCCCATAATGTATTTTTTATTATGGGTCACAATAAAAAAAAGTTTGAAAGCCACTGAAGTAGTAATTTTTTTCTATTACTTTTCATTGCACTCATATTATATTGGTTATGATTAAACCTTGAGTCCAAATCAACCTTGGTTTTAATGAAGTGACAAGTGACACAGACTGACCTCATTTATAAGCCTGGCACACAGGCAAGCATCTGTTTTACTGAACGCTAGTTACATTTTACCAGATGAAATGATTCTAGCTTGGGAATGAAACCATCATTTATAATGTTATTTTAACATTATTTTTCTGTTCTGAGTTCCAAACTACTAAATTAAAGACAATATATAAAAACCTAACCAATTAGTAGTAAGTTTCCTAAGAGACTGGCTTTTACTGTAATAGTCATTTATTCATTCAACTATTATTTATTGAGTGCCTACTCTATACCCACTGGCATTCTAGATGCTGGAGATAACAATGGTATAAAAGAAAGACAAGATGATTGAAATAAAAATATTTTATATTAAACACTCATTATTAAATTTGAGCTCCCTGCAATTAGGATGGCATGATATTTTAACAAAAGTTTTGGGCACAAACCACAAAAATATTAAATGAAGGAAAAGGAAAAAAACCCAACTCCAACTCAGACGAGGAAAACCACACACCAGTATACATTGAATAGGGTACTTAAAACTAGATGAGATAAATGGCATCGTTCATGAAATGATTTTTATCTATCCCCCGTGTACAAATGAGAAGAGATCGGCTTATATAGAGCACACATTTTGCAAAAATATGTGCCTTGAACAGTAGGGAACGAATATCAATGCTACTGTGCCGCTGTGCTGATAAACTTTAAAGTTCTCCATTGAGAGTAAAGCAATAGATTTTTTTTTTTTTAAGTTGCATGTCAAACTGAGTAAACCTTGAACTTTTTCCAGGAAATTTCTCTCATTTATTCTTTGTAGTTTTATACATGACTGGTGAGGAAAAGTCACAGCCTTGACTTATCCCTAACAGTGCTTGTAATTACCATACAAGGACTTTTGTCTGCCTTATGACATTTTCAAAATTTTTATTTCGGTGTATATCGATTGAAGGCTGATCCTAGGGGCCGAGATGCTGGGGAGGGAAATAAAAGGATGTTTGACATCACTGATGAAGTACTTCGGTAAAACGTAAGTGCTTCCACTGATCCCATCGCTTTGTGGGGTTCTGCGTCAGCACTGCGTATCTTCAGGCTGCTTTCTGTATCATCACTCTCACCTGCTTCTCCAGTTATCATTTGCCATCTTTAAGTGCCTTTTCGTACTTATTTAGGAATAGAATGTCT
Organism: Ursus maritimus; assembly: GCF_017311325.1. Lineage (NCBI taxonomy): Eukaryota > Metazoa > Chordata > Mammalia > Carnivora > Ursidae > Ursus > Ursus maritimus. The sequence continues at coordinate 10,452,201 of NW_024424786.1, forward strand.
TGGTCCCCTTTGCAAATTTGTCTTACCCAATGTTTCTTTCCGCGTGATTTAATGTCTTTCAACACACTGTCTGATTCCCATCATCCAGTGAAGGTTTGCCCCACTTTTCAGAATAAGTGAGTATTTATTATTTCTGTGAAGGAGAGAAAAGAGGGAGAAGAGAGAGAGGGGAAGGGGAGGAGGAGAGGCTAACCTATAGGTGAGGAAAAAATAAATAATTCTATTGCTCATTATATATATATATTTTTTTTTTCTAAGAGAAAAGGTCCAGTTCATATATGAGACAATATTGAAGGTTTAGAATGCCGGAAACACGTATCAACCCCCAAACTTTCAATATGAGAATCCTCGAAGCTGTGATAACTTAAAAAGGAAAACTAAACTATGCTTTCTCTAAATCTGGCTTGATTTTTCTTCTTTACACTGTCAAGCTCCACAAATGTACTTAGACTTTTTTTTTTTACTTCGTTAGATGAGGAATTTGTTTCCTTCACCTTCGCACTGGAGAGTATGTTATAGCTGAGTCTACTGGGCTATGGTTTTCTAAGATGAGCATGTTTAGGTTGAGACCAAGGCAAGAAAATTCTTGGACAAAGAGAGTGTCTGACAAATGTATCAGTGGCCAATTGGAATGCATAAACAAAATTTTTATTTTGAAAATCACAAAATAAAAATCAAGCAGGAGTTGTTACAAATGCTGAAAAGTGTTAAATGAAAAGATTTTGATGCCTCTTCAAAAATCTTTTGTATTATTTCTCTTTTTAAAAAATATTTTATTTATTTATTCTGAGAGAGAGAGAGAGTGGGAGGTTGGGGGAGGGACAGACGCAGAGGGAAAGAGAGATTCTGAAGCAGACTCCACACTGAGTGCAGCTCCGGGGCGGGGGTGGGGGGGTAGGGGGTGGGGCTTGATGTCACAACCCTGATATCGTGACCGGAGCCGAAATCAAGAGGCCAACGCTTAACCAACTGAGCCACCCAGGCGTCCTATATCACTTCTCTTTTGTCACCAAAGAATATTCAGCACAATTCTCAGATGTTGAGGGGGAAAATGCATATTTCTCCTAGTATTTTCCTTGTGACTGTTGCTAAAAGGACAGAGGATCTGCTATAATGCAGGTACTAAAACTAAAAATACCTGGAGGATGAGAGGGGCCTTAGAGGGAGTAATTTGAATAACTACACACTCCCAATGCTTCTGGAAGCTTCCTTATTTTCCTACAGTGGATTGGACGTTGCTCCTAAATCAACAAAAGTATTGCCTTGCACTTTGCTTTTTAAATTATCAATATCGAACAATGTGACAAGAATATTTATATCTGTAGAGAAACAGGATATAAGATTTTCAGAATTCATGGTATTAGAGTCTTTGAACTCTTACTGTATACCCTGATGACACTTAAATTAACATCGATTGGATGATGATATTTTGATCAGGAAAAATTATCAAGGATGTTTGGCCTTTTACCTAACTGGCACAGATTGGGAAATTGAAGATACTTTACTGGGGCTCTTGAAATACTCAGATCTGGTTAAATTCTGAGAACTGTTATTATTCAGCATCATTGACTCAAATTCATCAGTCACCTGCTCTGTGTGTTCTGTTGTTGTTGTTTATGTGTGTCTATGCAATCATATCGGCTTTTTATAATGCTATTTCCCTTTATAATGAGGAATGGCTCTTTTCACTGTCTTGTGGGAAGCCAAGGAGGACTATGGGGCGGACACAGCTGCAACCTCAAACCCAACTAAAATAAAAACCTTGGAGTTCAATGCCACCAAACTTTTCAATCCTCCTCCCTTTCTTCATTATTCATACTGCTATGACAAGCAAATAACTGATGCCGTTTCTAGATGTTTTAGAGCAAATAACCACTTCCAGATGAACGCATAGTACATGCAAAATGCCTTTTTTCAATTATATCTGGAAGTATTCACATCACTTAGCAATGCAGATCTACAGGCAGTTTCTGTTTTGCAGGGATGGGTAGGGTAAGTTACTCACCATTTAAAAAAAAAATGGTATCCAGGAGAGGATCAGAATATCTGTCAATGCAATCATATGCATTGGATGGAGACGCACAGGGAACTGATGAACAAGCAAACAAAATCACAACACAATAGTGTGATAATTTCCATGTACACTCCACGGAAAGTGGTCACCTGCCGCTATTAGCACCCTCGGAAGAGTCACATGTGTATTAGAGGTGAAGCAGACACTTGAACATCTGTCCACTACATGGGAAGACTTTCCATCTCAAAATACATGCACTAATAAACAACAGTTGGAGAAAATTGTCCATGACGTTCAACATAAAGCTGAGCTTTAGCTGAGAGAAGGAAGGGTGGAATTGTATTTCCTTTGGTAAAGCGAGTGCTGCCTCTTCTAAAACCTGATGTTGAAAAAAGAATTGTAAGAAATCAAATTGTTCAATTTGGAAAGAAGAGCGGCCGAAGTTACTGGAAAGCTCATGCCTCTGAGTCTGCAAATCACTGGCCAGGAGAGCAAAACTTTTCCAACACCCCATTTTAATATTGTGCTAAAGCCATTGACTCTGTTAAAACCCTGGAGTTAAATATGATCCCCTCCCCACTGCACCCCCGCCCTTTCTCTCTTAGGTTAGTGTTTGGGGGACAGGGGGGCTGGAGCTTGGCCCCAACCTCGGAATTGCTGCCAAGGGCTTGTAATACAATCTCTCCCCATTTGAAGGGTAAATCAGTGTCAATTGCGTTTGCCGTCCACCAGAAAAAGTAAGCATTTTACTTCCGCTCGGTCTATGTGGACTGATGAAATGTAGGAAATCTGTTTCTGGCAGGGGGGAAAAATCGTTTTCCCAAACAGCACCGAGAGGAGCCATCAGAGAAGTATGAAGAGGGGCAGTGCGGCTGTAGTTGCTGCCGCTGCCGCCGGGCTGCTGGGGTGCGGAGCGCGGCTGCTGCAGGACCTGCGCCGGAAAGGGGCCGGCCCCGAGACGCTGCGGGAGCCGAGCCGGGAGCCCCGGCGCCTCTGAGAGCCGCCAGCAGCCAGCTCCGGACGCGGGGTGAGCGAGGCGGGCCGGCCGGGTTCCCGCCGGTGCCGCCGCAGCCGCCGCGCGCGCTCAGCAGCCGGGGCTGCGGGAGCCCTGCCTGCGGGGGCGCCGGGGGCGGCGGGGGAGGGGCGCTCCGTCCGGTGACCTCGGGGGCGCGGCTGGGACCGGCGGGGAGCGCGGACGGCCGGAACGCCTCTGGCGCTCAGTGGGTGGGCACTGCAGTGGGTGACTCGGATTCCCTGGACACGACCATGTGTTCTCATCCCTATTGTGGAACAGCCCAAATGACTGCCGCACGGAGAGCCCGCTGGGGCGGCTCAGCCAACCAGGGACAGAAGTGAGGACTTGTGATTAGCACATCGATTCTAAACGCACACTTCTGCTTTGGTGCGCAGGGGTCTCTGATGCCTGCTGAACGCGGTCGGTTACTGGGGAGAGGGGAGAGGAGCGAGGGCGGTCTTCATGGACTGATCCTGAATGCTTTCCTAGAGTGGAGGAGGCCGGGATGGGAGGAAAGAACTCGACATTTATGATTTGGGGAGATACTCCCTGTTTTCGACTGATGAGTTTTACAGAGTTGAGCTTTTTTAACGTGAATAAACAAACGCTAGCCTATGAATCAACCCCCTCTGGGAAGATTTTGCATAGTAGTATTGTTCTTTTCATCCAGAGAGCAGGGTTTTGGAATCCTAAATTGTTTGGGGAGCAGCAGAGGAGCCAACTTTGCTTTGGAAGCATTAGGTATTCCGGCAAAATTAAATTCTATCAGCCCAGTAAGGTAAATTGCCATTAGCCTAGCCCAGACATCCGAAGTTTCTACAGTCTTGACTAGAGAGGGAGCAAAAGCAGGGGTTAACAGATTCTGTTTTCGACATTCCAGTACAACTGGGGTGGGGGTGGGTTGTGCAGTACTTCCCTCCAGTTTACCTTTTCGGAAATCAAAGGCTTTACTTTTCCACCTTCACCTTCTTTCTCTCACCCTCCTTCACCTTCATCCACTTCCAGTTAAGAGTTTGCAAAACTTTACCGTCGCTCTTGTAAACTCCTCCCTCTCCCCAAGTACCCTCTCCAACAAAGCTAAATCAGTTGTGTAGAGGAGATCTTTTGTGGGGGAAATAAGATCTGCATGTGCACAGGAACACCCATTTGGCCTCCTCGTGTTAAAATAAAGGCTCAGACAGGTCGACGTGCCAGCCAGGCAGGGGAAGTCCACCTTTTCCCCTCACCTAGCGCTGAGATTCACAGACCGAGGCTGGGAACGAGCCTCTGTGGCTCACTGCTTCCTTCCCCCAACCTCCTAGCTGTGGGGACGCTGATTAGCTGCAGCTGGGATCTAGTTGGCCCAGCCTTTGAAATCGATCAATGGGTTCCTTCTCGAGGAATGCTCCCCCCCTAACTTCAGAGGAGGAGGTGGTGGCTGTGGTGACCTTCTCCAACATGGGCGTCCTGGTTCTGACCGCCTAAGAGAAGGTAAGGGACAGATGTCTGAGGCATGGGACAGACAGCCTTTGCAATGCACATTGCAGCCTTCACACAGGGCTCCCTGAACCGGCTCTGGAACGGAAAGGTAGTTTGAATTTCAGCCTGTGTGCTAACTAAACTTTGGGCTTATGTCTTCACTGTAGTGCTCAACGCCCTACTTTTGTGATGTGGACTGTGCTTTACTGGGAGATACAGTCACCCGGCACATTTCTTTTACCTGGTGCAAAAGGTCATGCGATTGCCACTAAGTTTTCTAGAATCTTGGTAAGAAATGTTAAAGCTTAAACTTGCAGGTATGGTGACATGTCAGGTCTTTCGTTAATCGCAAGTGTGTTATGTGTAATTTTAGAATTTTGATTCAAGGCTCCCAGTCTGTATTATAGATTTTTGGAGCCTTTGGAAGGTCAGAGTTACCTCGGTTGAAAACAATGCGGCTCTGACAATTTCTTTGCCTAGTTTTGTTAAAACTGCAACTGATGTTAAGGCTCTTTTGGCATCTTTGTGGTTTTGCTATAGAGGCACAGACAGGATCCCACTATTTCTTCCAAGCAACAATCTAGATTTTCCACTCAGTGTTTTTAGACTAGAGAAAAGAACTAGAGCGAAGGTAGAAAATACCTCTTGTCAAAATGAGTATGCTTGTGTAGTTTTTCTTTCCTAAATGTTTTCAGGGTCAATTGAGTTTTAACTACTGTTCTTCCCTTATACGAGACTATACACTATATATATATATATATTTTTTTTTTCAATACAGTGTAGAACTCTGCTAGCTCTTAACCACCTTATAGTTCAGTAAAACAGAAGTCTTTGTATCAAAAACAACATCAAAACCCCCAAAATGTTCTCATGAATTAAGGTTGACTTAATCAACTTAGATGAAATTTTGAGGTAAGGTAAGTCCTTAAATAGTCTTATTGATTAATGACTTTCAGATGGTTTTCTATTCAAGTTATGTTTCAAGTTAATCTGGTAGGGGTCCAAAAACCAGTGCTAAATTCTTTGGAGGAATGGATTAGTAGGATTTTTAAAAACTTGAAAGAATTTCAAAATCCGTGAAAATATAAGAATCAATCCCCATTCAGTGTTATTTTTTTGGTCATGATTTGAGAAAGAATTATTGCAGGTATACCGTCATTTAGTTCAAGACAAATCATCATGGGGCTGCAAGAAGAGAAAGATTTCCTGGAAAAAAAACTTAACATTACTCGAAATTGGATGCAAGGAGAGCTGAGTAGGATATTTTTAATGATTCTGTGACTAAATAACCTTGTTACTTTGGGCAAAGTATCTTAGGCCTCTAGTCTTTTATTAAAAACCAGGGATTTGACTGCTACATCTTCTAAGGTCCATCTGAGTTTAAAGATTTTATTACATAATTAGAAAAATTGATAATGTGTGTCATTTTGCCTTTAATCTTGGTGTTTTTTTTAAATTTGTGGACAAGTTGTGCCTCTTAGCCAGAATGTAGGTCCACTTCTAAGATGTAGAATAATCTTTCTGATTAAAGTTTAGACTTTTATTTTCTGATTAGGGCCTTAGGTTAAGATTTGGCATTCATGACATTGGTTGAGAATACATAGCTTTGCAGAGACATTATGGGTTAGCCTAAATGAATCACATAGGAGGGATTTGGCATTCATGACATTGGTTGAGAATACGTAGCTTTGCAGAGACATGGGTTAGCCTAAATGAATCGCATAGGAGGAAAGAGCTCGGAATGATGGCGGAGCCATCTAGAATGGTTGTTGGTTATTAGTTCTTTGAATTTCAGTTGAAAGATAGCTTTTTCTCCTTCCAAATTTTGAAAGGGTGTTTGGCTTGGGGTGTTCTTCGTTAAATTTTTTAAAATGGTGTTATTGGCCTACAAATTTTGTTTCTTCATTGTTTCACACTCATAACACACACAATTGAATAGAGATGAGGTCAGTGCTGTAGATCAGAACAAAGTTGGCCTTTAGGGATGGGTCTCTTGACTGTGTGTTCATTAGCACTCTGTTTTAAATGACTATCATTAAGGAGTCTGCGTGTGTGTGTGTGTGTGTGTGTGTGTGTGTGTGTGTTGAGGGGTGTGTAGTGACATCCTTTGTCATTTATTTTGAAAGTATAGCATTCCCCTATCTTTAACTGGTATCAAAAATGAGGTATAATTTGTTACCAAATTAGCTTGTAAAAACACATGTACACTTCTCACTTTAGAGCTTAACATTTCATTCATCACCTTGGGGTTTCATCCCTGTCAATATGAAGAAAACTTTGGATTTTCCATTATTTATGGTTTTTTTTCGTCAATACTTTGTTTTCATTTCTCCTTTTTTGACTTTTTTAGTGATTTATACTTCTATAAAATATTTCTATTTTGTTACAGAACTGTTTTTCTTTTTAAAATATGTCAATAGGAGTTTTATTTTGGCACATTTTCTGTGAGGGTGATTTAGGTTCACCTAATATTTACTGGATATAAAATATATACCAAAAAATGGCACAAATGTTTAATCTTCACAATTGTATTTGAGGTATTTGCCTCCATTGTATACACTGGAGAACTCCAGTACAAAGAAAAGTCATCCAACTGGAATAAAACAGATATTAAACCACTAGGTAGTGGAGCCAGTATTTGACCCCAGCACTTCCGATTCCCAATCTAATATTCTATCTATTAATCAGGCTTCTTAGTGGATCTCACAGCAGACAGTAGTGATATAATGTTTATAATTTTACTCTTATTTTTCTTTCTTTACAATTTATTTTCTATGCAATACATTTTTGATAACATGTCAGCAAAGTCTACAGAGAGACTGGAAACCATCTTGGTCGTAATCAAAGCACACCTATAGGTGGCGTTAAAGCATACTTTTTGTTCAGAGTTAAAACTATGATGTCTTCAACTGGGATTCTGGAGCTACAGACTAAACAGTCTTTAAACATGTGATATTTTACTTATGGAGTCATTAATTTTTTCTTCTTCCCCTGGGCTAGTCCAGTCTCATCATGTTCATAATGGTTATTCCAGAATCAGTTCTACTATGGAAAGAAAGAAAAAATAATACACACACACACATTCTTTGAAGAATCTGTATTAAGTTTCCGCATGTTTTTCCCTTTAAGTCTTATTTTTCTGAATTCCAAATCCTGAGGGTTGAGTTATCCGTTTTTAGATAGACCCATACAGCTTGGAGAAGCCGTAGTTCAGAGAGTCAGAGAAGCATTTGAGTCCTTCAGTTTACAAAGCAATTGGCTTTGCTTAGTACTTACCAAAGTCACTTATCAAGTTTTAAAAATATTTAGATTATATGAATTTTCATGGTAACATCTTTCAATGTTTAGATATAGTATATAAAATGTTTTTCTTTCCCCCAAACCTAATGTTTTTTCTTCAAATGTAATGGATCCTTAATCATTTTATTCCCCATCTTTAAAAACTACTCCTTGGCATCTCTTTCGGTTTTTGAAAACTTTTGAATAATTCAAAGGATCAGAAATTATCTTTTTGTTATAATTCGTTCTTTGTGATCTAGTTCAACTCATCCAGTTAGTTAAAGTTGAAAATTCTAAAAAGGTTACAATCCTGTAGTGATCTTCTTACCTGAGTAATATAAATTTATTTGATTGTTATTCATGCGAGTTTAATCATTTCAATTAGAAACTGCTTCACCATGGGATAATTCTTCCACACTCCAAATCCCTAGCTGGATTCATTTCCGTGTTTCCTATTCATGTCTCTGCCATATTTAAATCGAAGATTTCCATGCAGTGACTTTCAACTAAACCACAGAGTCATTCTAGGTTTGATGGTGATCTGAAATATGAAAAATGGATCAGGAAAACCTGGGTTGAAATCCCGATTTTTTCCCAAGGCATATAAGCAGAAGAGTCCCTGTCTATGACAGTGACTTTAGGGGCCCACATATTTGGCATATGTTTAATTGTTTAACTTCTATCGCCCGCTAATTACCCACTAAACCTACTTTCTCCCACTTTTGCTTCCTGGGGAAATATAACCTTATTATTGTTTTTTTCCCCCTTTGTATATAATTTTGATTATATCCAAAGCAGCATAACAAAAATTGCTTAATTACTCTTATTGTTTTTACTTACTGATCATCTATAAATATTAGAAGATAGTTTGAATTACGTTTCTGGCAAAATACAGGACAGACTACATGAGAAATAAATGTGCCACTGTCAAGGAAATGAAAAACTTCACTGTTCGGAAGGATTGAGGGGAAGGATTGTGTCCCTCTGGCTCATTGAAACTGTTACTTGCCATTAGGCTTACTGTAAACTATCCCTTGATGAATTCTTTGCTAGACAATGAGCTTAAGAATCTGAGGTGTCTTCTTGCTTTTACAGAGCAAAGTAGGATTCTGGTGCTTAAATGGAAGTTTGCAGAGCACATAATAGGATGTAGGTAAAGTTACTGAACTACCACATCTCACTTTCAGGAAAGTAGTGGGAGAGATTGTGTCTTGAGAAGAAAGGCATTTTAGAGGTAACCCTTTTAAGATTTCAATTAGTTACCTAAATATATGAATCATGTGCTTAAATGTATTATTACTTAAATATTCGTTTCTGAGGCTAGCTAGCCTACAGGAATCCTAACCAGCCACAGGGAGCTGTCTTGGGACCTATTTTTAAAAGAACTGGAGCAAAAATGTTTTAGATTTCTAGTATTTAATCATAGGGTTTGGAGAAAGCTTCAGGACGTTATATGAATAATATAATTAAGAGCAAAAAAATAGGCAAAGATGATATTCTGGCTCCTGTAATGATAATTTACTAACATATGACAAAATGTATTAAAAATCTTTCACATTTGCACTGGTTCACTTTAGATAATTAGATATATAGAGATTTATAGATATAGAAAAAAGGTTTCAAAGATAATTTATGGTAATTTTTTTGCAAAAAGTTATTCTAAAGCATAATTGCTTTGCAAATGAAATTGTCTTTATTTTTAAATTATACATTTATGACGCTTTTTAGGTGTTGAGTCACATTACCAGTCTTTTCTAATACTACAGCAAAATGTTTGGGAGACAGTCACATTTTGCAATTTTCTGAACACCAATATTATCTTGTTTTTTTTCAAAAGCAGTCTTAAAAGGCAAAAAATTAACCAATGCTAAGAGAATTAGAGTTTCATATTAAGTAGAAAAGAATACAATGTAAAGAATAAAACTGACGGAAGTGTATACAGCTTATATTGGTAAATTTAAAATACCGTAAGTATTGAAATACAGCTGAAAACCCCAGTATATCCTATCAGACTTCTGGCCAGCTGCAAATATTTTCCTTTTCGTTAGTCATACTACACTTGGTTATTTCATGTGGACTATTTGTATATAGAATAGAGTCCTACACATTGTTAAACTGATGAGTTTGTTTACCTTACCTTACTTGTTTATATTACTTCTGTAGTGTTAGGTCCTATAAATGGTGCATGCAAAGTGCTACATTCAAGGCCAAGTATATATTCAAGCATCTTTTCTACAACCCCTGCAGGGGACTGTGCTACTCATAAGGTGGTTGGTTCATGAAATCATCTTTTATTTTATAGACCTAAGACCTTTCATTCCTCCTACCCTAAAGACGATTACAAGCAAAACTAGTCTGTAAAATATATAAAGTGGGAAGACAAAAGTAAGATAAAAGAAAACCCTATGGCAGTATTTATTAGAATGGTGTGTAATTCTCATGTTATAATATGGGTTCTTGATGAATCTATTTTGTAAAACGTATCATTCTGGAAAGAATAATGGTCGTAGAGTATGAAGACCCAGATTTAAGGCTGACTCTGGCATGATCTAGTGTACATGATCTTGGTTAAGTCACTTATCCTCTGTTGTTGTTGTTGTTATTGTTGTTGTTGTTGTTTTCATTAACTGTAAGATGAGAAAAGTGTAGTAAGTACTCTTTGAAAGCACCTCCTTTCCTGTCTCCCCACCAGTTCTCTAAACTGGGAGTCCATGGTAGCTTACCCATCTGCAAAGAACCAAGTGCTCTGCTTAATCTTACAGGTAATAGTTTTAAGAGTAGTGGCCCTAGATTTACAGTAAATTGTGCAAATTATATCATTGCTTGCACTCAGAACTAAAATTCTGTGGAAATCTATGGTTTCAGACATTAACCCAAACATTGGGAATTTACAGCTTGGATACTAAAATTTTAATCAAGCTCCTTTTATTACTTTGGAATAAGTGGAATTTCTTGCCTTAGAAGACAGCTTTTTCCAGGATGATGTTTTACATGAGCTTAGAGCTTAGTGTTTGATTTTTCTTTTTCTTTTTTTTTTTTAGACTTTTTTTTTTTTTTTTTTTTTAAGATTTTATTTATTTATGTGACAGAGAGACAGCCAGCGAGAGAGGGAACACAGCAGGGGGAGTGGGAGAGGAAGAAGCAGGCTCATAGCGGAAGAGCCTGATGTGGGACTCGATCCCGGATCACCAGGATCACGCCCTGAGCCGAAGGCAGACGCTTTAACGACTGCGCTACCCAGGCGCCCCTAGTGTTTGATTTTTCTATTTGACCTTAGATTGCTGCTGTTTCCTACCAGGTGGTTGGTTGAAAGGGATGGGCCCAGTACAGGAAAAGCAAATAGTGTCTCATGGGGTTTAATAATTAATAACCTGGCCTGTCATCAAAACGCCATGGACCTGGTTCCTTACCATGTTGTTGGCAGAAAGATTTTAACAAGAGATGTCTATATAAAAAGCAACTGCTCTTTTGTTTCCAAAACAGGTATTACAAGTGGATAAATAATGTGCACTGCTCTGAGCCCAAAGGTACGCAGTGGACCTGGCCTCTCTGATATGCATCAGTATAGCCAATGGCTGGCCAGCAGACATGAAGCTAATTTGCTACCGATGAAAGAAGATCTGGCCTTGTGGTTAACCAATCTATTAGGTAAGGTTATAAGATCTCATTTTGGGAGCAAAGATAACAGGTGTTGGGTTTGTTTGTTTGTTTTCCCCTCATGTCATATCCTTAAGCTAGGCATGTGACAGCTCCTTGGGAAGAAAGATTTCATTATTTGGATTTTACATCTGGGAAACCTGGAACATGTGGAAAATTTAAACCAATTTCTCTATATCTCTCACATGAACTGTGCTTAGTAATTCCAGCGTCGTGCACTGAAAGGTGCATCGCTTGTTTCATCTAAATGCTGATCTGATTTGATTTTTTATTTTTCTTTCATGCAGCTGACCAGTTTGGCCCGTTCTTTTGACCTTGTACCCAGGCCACAGTCTGTGCAATCTGACTTCTAAAACTAGATTTCTTTGCCCTACTTGCCTAGCACGCCTTCCGAAACTACTGAATGCCCACGCTCTAGAACAAAAACATGTATCCTTCGTCCAAATGAGCTAACTGGAGTCATCCAACCTTGAACTGAAATTTTTCTTCTCATTTCAGTTTTGTTTTTAAGTACTCTTCCAAAAGGGGTCTCCGAGAAAAATGCTACCTCATGCTAAGGCTGCCTATTCTTTTTTTTTTTTTTCCCCGTTTCTATTGTGCCCGCATATTCACAGGATAAAATTTCAAGCATGTGCAAAATGGAATCATGCATTTAAAGGCTCATCATCTAGAGCAGTGCTGTTTTCGCCAGTAGTTTTTCACAGAGGACAGAATGAAAACCTGAGGGAAGGACCGTTATAGACATAGGAGATAGAAGATTTGAATATTGAGTACACATAGAATTTATATGGTGCTTTATCATTTGCAGAAGGGTTTCACTAACATTATTTTCTTATTTAAAAAATCCTTCAAGGCAAGTGGTATTTTTCTCCCCACTTTCTAGATGATGGAACTAAGGAGCTTAGTGAGGAGTACCCTGTTTGTCTAAAGTCCTAGCAAGGTTTTAACAAGGTTCGGTAAGATTTTAGCACGTTTTAGCAAAACGTTCCTTTTGCTCACCATGGCTCTGGGGTTTTGCACGGCTGTTACATTTTTTAAAGCCTTCATCCGAAGGGTAGATGTCTCCTTATTCCACAGCGTGTGCACTATATTGACGAGTCTATGTAGCTACTGCCTACGGGTGTGCAGGGCTCCCAGCCACACCGTAAGGGCAGACACGCAGCAGGCATTCCCATGAGGACCCTTCACTAGGCTATGGCTCTATATCCCCTGGAAGGGGGGCGCTACTGCCTTTTAGTAAGACATCCGTACAAAGGAGGAGTTTTTATCTTCATCCCATACAGGGAGTCAAGTTTGTCTAAGCAGATGGATTTTTTTTCTCTTTCTCTCTTTTTTTAATTTTATTTTTTAGTTTTTGGTCTCTTGAGGGTTCACTAATGATTGTTACGTAAGTAATTTATTATAACTTTGAGCTGTCCTTAGCCATGGGCTATCGCAAGGAAAGCGGCATAGAGTGGGAGTTACGAGCACAGACTGGACATAGACTGTTGTGTCTGAACCCCAGATCTGCCACTTACTAGCTGTATGATCTTGGGCAAGTTCCTTAACCTGTCTGTGCCTCAGTCTCCTCGTCAGTAAAGCGGTAATAACAGTAGTGTCGTCTTTGTAAGGTTGCCGTGGGATTAAATGATACAATAGGTATCCTACTTAGTGGGAGGCATATTGTAAATACTGTAAGTTTTGTCATTGTTATTCCATTTACATAGTTCAGTGATACTGTTAATTTGATTTTGTGAATAAGTTTGTATATTCAACAAATATTTGAGCATGCTGCAGCATAATACATTAGCTTAATAAAGGAACTCTGGAGTCAGAACGCTTGAATTCAAATCTCAGTTCCACAGGTTACCGGCCCTGTTATACTAAGCCAGCGTCTTACTGCAATGTGCCTCAGTGTCGTCATCTGTAAAACGAGTAAAATACTAATTACAAGCTCATAGGATTGTTGGAAATTTGAATGAAATCACCAGCTTTAGAACAAGATCTGGCACATAATAATCAACTAGCTAGTAAATACTAACTATTGCAATTAACTGTGTTTCAGATACAGTCTGCTAAGCACTGGAGGGCAGAATAGTGATGGGGAATAGAGTACCAGTTCTTATAGGGCTTGGAATAGCTTGAAAAAGAAACATTTTAAATAAGTAAGTGAATGAATAATTCATTAATTGGGCTTGTTTTGAACACTAAAAGATATAGTTTGCAATAAGAATGTAGAAAGAAGGAAGTGGGAATAGAGTAAAACATCAGAGGCCTTGGGGTAGGGGGATCCACTTTAGATGGTCTTACATTTAATCGAGAACTGAAAAATAATTAATAGCTAGCAGACAAAGCATGGGCGAAGAGCCTGAGTGGAAGGAATGGCATACGCTGAGACAGGAAGGAGTTCGTTACCTTGGAAGAACTGAATGAAGGCTGGCATCAACAGCAGTGATCAACAAAGGGGAGAGTTTCATGTGATTTATTGGGGCTAGGTTGCATACTGCTTTGAAGACTGTGTTAAGGAGCTTTATAATTTGTTGTATGATCAAGGAGGAGCCATTGAGATGTTCGAGGCCGGGAAAGATTGTGATTAGAGTATAGCCGGATTGTGTAGGCAGGTTCCAAGGTCCCATGACTTGTCATCAAAGACATTTCATTTGGTGAATGTGATCATTTACACAGCGGTTTGATCAGGGTAGGCAGCCCAAGACATCCTCAAAGAATAGAGAGTCAGTGTGTGTGTAATGGAAAGATCCTTGGACCAAAAGTCAGGAGACCTGGCTCCTAACTGGGTGTCAGGAGACCTGGCTTCTGCTTCTGGCTCTGCCACTCGGTAGGAAATTTGCCCAAAGTCACTCAGCTATCTTTTCTGGGCTCACTGTCCTCAACCATAAAATGAAGGGCTTGGAGTGGATGATCTCTAATGTCCTTTCCAGTTCCAAAAGTCTAGGTTTCCAAGAAATCCACCTCTTGAGACCCAGTTTAAAATCATCAATATGCATAAACAAGGAGAAAGCAATTTACGTAAATGAATAATCTTTCTTTTAAAGAATAAGAAAAATAATTTTTTTGATGCTGGTAGTTGGTAACAAAAATGCAACTGATGGCTTGTGAATTTTTCTCAGAAACAGAATCTTCAAGATATAGTAAAGTACAACCTTGCGTTGACTTCAATTCATAAAAGTAGATAGGTAATAGCTTTCAAGTGAATATCCTCATGGCAACTTAGAAAGTAGACCAATACCTTGAGATTATTTTATTTTTTTATTTTTTATTTTTATTTTTTTTTAAGATTTTATTTATTTATTTAACAGAGATAGAGACAGCCAGTGAGAGAGGGAACACAAGCAGGGGGAGCGGGAGAGGAAGAAGCAGGCTCATAGCGGAGGAGCCTGATGTGGGGCCCGATCCCATAACGCCGGGATCACGCCCTGAGCCAAAGGCAGACGCTTAACCGCTGTGTCACCCAGGCGCCCCCTTGAGATTATTTTAAAGTGGTAAAACACTTGGAGTTAAGAAAATACACTTTGTACTAGAATGGTGATAAGAAGGAGGGGAGAAAAAAATGTATGGTTATATTAGAATATATTTTTGTTACACATAATAGATACATTTAGAATTCACATATTTTGGAAATGGAACCATTGAAGTCAATTTTAAAATTATTTATTATTGACCATATTATCACCTCAAATATTTGCAAATTTATATTGTGTAGCTCTCTTTCAAGTCTTGTTTTTCATCTACTTGAAAGTTAAAGATGCTTTGAAAATAGTTTCAAAGTTGATACTGTCTCCATGTAAAGTATCTGCATTTTTTGGAAGGTGGAAATTTACATACTAAATTAAAGCTTTTAATTAGGTAGTGATGTGGACTTACTTGTGAAAAGGCTTTCTGTCTCTTTTTAGTAATACTTGATTGAAATATAACTTTTTTTCTTTTATGTCTTTCAAAAGGAGTATTAATGGTTCTCTAAATTCATATATGTCTGGTCCTATATGTAAAATATCAAATGGATGATGTAGTTTCTTAAGGAACACTCACTATGTATTCAGATTTTTTTGGTAGATAAAAATGTTTGCTAGAGAAAAAAATTATTTCCTTGGTTCCTAGCCCAATATTCACATCCATGCCGTATATGGAGGTATAATACATAATTTTCAGGTGCTATATACTTTCTTAATCAGTGACAATAATAAATACCACTTTACATTCTTAGGCATAGAATTAAAGCAACAATGGCAAATTTTTAGATTAAAATTTATATATTAGAATATTAAATGCCAGCTGTCTTGTAATAAATTAACCAGTTAAGGTGAACAAATAGTTATGGTAGTTCAGATTTGTTTATGAGATAGCATGAGAAGATTCATAAGATTCATGAGAACATCATCATGTGATGCTTACTGACTAGTCATGTATCCTTGGAAATATCTACTAATCTTGTTGAAAACAGTCTTTGTAGTCCAAGTATGTTTTCCAATAGCTGGCACCATGGTGCATTTTATGACCAACTTTCAGAAAAGACAGCAAATGAACCCCAAACATCCCTTTATTCTTCCCCAAAAACATTTCTCTGGCCATTGTCCCCTGCGACATGTTAAACGTATACACTTCATCTTTATCTTCGGTCATCTGTTTTGTGATTTTTGTTCATGGACTTGTTGTTGCCCATTTATTTTATAACTATGTCCTTAGGACATATTTGATCATCAAATGATTATACAAATAAATCTTGGGGAGACATTTAATTGTTACTTTGAATAAACAGCATGTTATTAAATTAACAGTCCCAGATTATAGTATCCATGCATCATTCAAATACATGAGGCACATTCTATGAATTTCATGAATGCTGATGGAGTATTGAAGACTGTTGTTGGCTTAACTTTGAAATGAATGCAGTAGTGTAAATATTCTCAAATTGTTTATTTCACTTGTTGTTTCTTTAATCATTTGAAGATAATGGCCTACCTTTATCTTCAATTAGTATTTGGTTAATAACACTATATGAACCATATGAAAATATATTTTTGAGAAAAGATTTTAGTTGTTAAGCATCAAAGAAGTTGACATTGTTTTTAAAGATTGTTGATTTTTAGAATGTAAGTGTGCATGTATTTGGATATATGCAGGGACTTTGAGTAAATCATAAAGTATATTACAAGTTACTTTATGCTCAATTGATTTCACTTAAATTTAGAAATGCATCATAATAATTGATACTATGGTGATTTACCCTTTGTCTGACTTTCCTACATTCACAGAAAAGAAAATCCAGTTGTGAAATGCTTCATATGATCAATAAATAATATCTCAAAATTTTCAGTTATTTCTAAAATTAATCATATTTCAGCATTAACAAGTTAAGTGCCTATTTATTAGAGTTGCTGCTGTCAAATGCAACTGTTGTCTAATGAGTTCAGAACAGCTTTCCTTTCTTTTTTTTTCCCTAAAGCCCTTTATCAGATCCTTATCCTGCAGAGTTCTCATATTCTTGATAGAGTCAATAAAAATTCCTTAGGAAAGGGGGTATCTTATGCTATTTCAAAAGTTTAAAGAATCAAATTCATGTTCACAGATTGACACCTTTCAGAGATGATAATGCCCCATTTTTTTACCCAAACTTTTCTGACAGAAACAGCTTTGTCTTTTCTTGATATAAATGAAGGGTAGGGGCTTTGAATCAGCAGGGATCTAGGGCTTCTGGGTATGACGAATCATTTCCTATCTCCCAACCTTCAAAACAATGAATAATCTGAGTTACGACAGCAGATAAGTTGCTTTGAGGTCTCCAATTAGAGAAATATACTGGGATTGAGAGTCGCACTTGAGTTTGCAGTAGAGTTGGGTCCTGTCTGGATCAGCTGTAGAGATAATATACACCAGTTTGAATCAGACCACACGCCGGAACATGCCCGAGTGACTTTCTCAGCCATTCTCCAATCTACATGGTGGGCCGCTCCTCAGTCTACAGCAACAGTATCATCAGCCCCAAGTGGTTTTTGTTGTTGTTGTTATTGTTTCGGAAAGCTTTGTTGGAGTTTCTACAAAGAAAAAGACCACAGAATTAGGGAGAATGCTTTATTATTGAAAATAGTCATTTGTGTATTCAGCAAATATTTGTTTAAGTAGCCAAGCATAGTGGGTAAAAGCATGAGACTCTAAACCTAGATATTATGGGTTAAAGATCCAGATTCACTGAGTAATTTAAAGCAAATTACTTGATCTAATACCTCAGTTTCATCATCTGTAAAATGGGTACAATAATAGCACCCATTTCACAAATTGGTGAGGAGATTAAAAACATGAATACATGTGAAGTGCCTGATGTATAGGTAAGTCTCAAATGTTAAATACCATTATTAGATGTTATCGTATTTTTAGGAACCCGAGTTTAGTACTGCTAACTTACTGGGAGGAAAACTTTTTTTCTCAGCAAAGTAGAAGATAAAAAGGATTCTTTTTCCAGGTGGCTCCAGTCTAAAACACTACTGATTGATACTTAATCATTATGGCAATTATGGCAAGCGCATACTTCTGGGGGGAAATGTACTGATGTGTATAAGCATGTGTGCTGATTTAGTTATTTGACAAAAAGTTTCAGGCAGATCTTTATTTCATATGATTGTGCCCTAGCATTTTATGAGGAGGTGACTAACCACAATCTTGAGCCAAATTCCCTGATCTTTGTCTATTGGCAAGCTGTCAATCATGACTGAATTGGCGGTATGAAGATCGAAGTCCACAATATGAACTTAAGAATAAAGATATTACTTCTAGGCGAGGCTATTTTTTTTTTTTTTAAGGTAGGCTCTATGCCCAGCGTGGAGCCCAATATAGGGCTTGAACTCTCAACCCTGAGATCAAGACCTTTGCTGAGATCAAGAGTCAGAGGCTCGCTCAACCAGCTGAGCCACCCAGGCTATTTTAGATTAACCTTCAAGTCAATAGTCTTTATACTCCAGTGTGGGTCAGTCGGTTCTCCAAGATGATTTAATTGTATCTATTCATTGCCCTATCTTTTCCTAAGCATACCAAACAACATGGAAGGATAGAGCTGGGGAAGAAGTGATTCCATGGTTCTAGAATCCTACTGCATTTAGTATTTATAATCTAATGTCTCAAAAGAACTATGCAATTCTGATTTAAAAAGATCTGGTTTTGCCTAACAGAGATATTTAACTTTTTATAACGTTTACTTGAGAAATTGTAATTAGTGCTTCATATAGTTTGTTCTAATGGACTTGTCATGGTTAAATTGAGCTAACTTTATATAATAATTTTTTTAAAAATTTTTGTAGTATTAATGTAGTAAGAGTGAGATAATATATCATTCCATATAATGATTATATTGATCTCTTACAATTATAAAGTATGTTTAAAATGTGTATTTTTATGATTCTTTGGATGGAAAATATGTTACGTACAAAGATTAAAAAAAAACTCCATCTTGCATTTTTCCTTCATTTGAGGCAGTATGTTTCAACTATAAAGTATGTGACAGTGTCTGTCTTAGCAAAAAAAATCCACCTTTTGGAGCTATAAAATATACAGAATTGAAAGCTGACACCTAATATATTTTTCATTAGATACAGATGTTTAATGTAAATTCTTACTTCAAGTATTCATGAAAATCAGAATAACTAAAAATTTTCAGGTCTAATCATTAAAAAGTGAAAAATCATACCTTTTGGTAAATTGCTAATAACTTTTTAATGAAAGGCATTTTTCTTTTTATACTTTACAAGTTCTTTTAAATTCATTGTAATCACCTTGTCACTTAACATTATGAATAGAAACTTTAAATTGCCATGGAATGTAATGAAATACGAATACCTAATGGCCTCTTTCAAATGTAGAGAATCTTATAAGTAATTTATAAAGGAATCATTCAACGATTTGGAGTAAAATTTACCTTCTTTACCTTGAATTTTAATTGGTAATTTTGAAAATATTTCCAATATTTACTTTTCATACTTATTTCCAAAATAACTTTCTTATTAGCAAATGAAAGATTCTATTAGCAAATTCACCAATATGGTGAATGCATAATACAAATTTTGTTGGGCTGGCTTTTTGTATCCTGAGAATATTACTTTCATTCCTGAATTAAGTTGAGCTGCATACAATTTTGAAATAATAGTAGTTTTGTATAGGCTGCCTCTGTGGTGAGTAGTTAGAGCTACTGATGTGTTGCCACCTGCAGAAGTCATTATCCTAACTGGGGGCTAACGTGATTTTCTTTCCTTCTTTACCTGCCCTTCCCCCAAAACGCTCAAAAAAAAAAAAATTTCAAACAGATGTTTCTCGAAATCCAAATATATTACATATCGTGAGTTGAACTTTAAGCCAGTAGTTTATCTGTTGTTCCAGTTGGGTTATATTTAAGTGTTCATGGAATTGAGCTGCATGCATTTTTTTCTTAAGATAAAAGCTAATCCTATGAGAATCTCAGTATAAAACTTTAAAGTGTTCCTTTTTTTTTTTGCTTTAACTTATTAATTTTTATAAAAATAATACCCAACATTTCCTCAAAGTTTTCCAGCAGTTAATTTCTTCATTTGTTAATTTACATGCTCACTGAAGACATTTTCTAGGTGCCTACTATGATAATAACATACCTCTGTAGGAACACACACACACACACACACGCACACGCAATATGCCTCAAGAAGTTTGAGGAAGACAAGAACTTTACACAAAACTACGAGCAGTCGAAGAGGTTTGATTAGTTGCCAAAATGAGTGATGCCCTTGAGTGCGACCATATAGAAAAGAGATCAGTGTGCCCTGGGAGAATCTCTTTCTGGATTTCTGATTAAAGGGAGGATAGAACTTGTCAGGCAGATACAAAGGTGGAGGACATCGTAGGCAGGGGCCGTGCCAGAAGAGAGGCATGACAGTAGCGATGGGAGTTCTTGCTGGAGGAGCTGCGAAGGCAGGTGCAGACCAAGAATCAGGGGGAGTATAAGGATGTGAGATTAGAAAGGTGGATTAGAGGCATAAGGGTCAGCCTTTGGATATGTTCAAGTGGATATATTTCATATTTTGGGTGGAAGAGAAGACTAGAGACGATGCAGGGAAGAAGAGTAATGGCCCAGTGAGGGTGGTGTTTAGCAAGAATAATTTTAGCAATGAGTGCAATTTTTATTAGAGAGAGAAGTTGAGGGCACAGGGAATAGCCATTGTTTTTGTTGCTAGAGGTTTAGGTATCAAATCATGAAAATTTTTATTAAGATTATGGACCAGAAACAGAAAGAAGCATGAATCTACAGGACTTGTGACTAATATGCTATAAGAAATTAAGGCAGGAAAATGAAATATGCTGAAACTTAGAGAATTAGAGCACCAGGAAAAAGAGAGAGCTTTGGGAGAAATGAATTTGGGGAGCGTATATGAAAAAAATTGTGGATTTATAAGGCTGAGGGAAAGAAGGAATCAGGAGTGACAGGTATAGGGTATAGGGTTTCTTTTGGGGGTAATAAAAATGTCCTGAAGTTGTTCGTGGTGATGATCGCACAACTCTGAATGTACTAAAAGCCACTGAATTATACACTCAAAATGGGTGAATTGTAAGGTATGTGAATTATATCACAATAAAGGCATTACAAAATAAAAGAGAAAAAAAGAAACAGTATGTTTTGGGAGACTATAAGAAGACAAGCTTTAACTGGTTAAATGTCAGGGATGGACAATGGTAAATAATGTTCATAAGAGCAGTAGTAGAGCTGAGTGGTTTTGAGAAGAGAGAAGAGCAGAGACTGAACCTGATAATCCACAGTTCCAAGATGGCGCCAGGAAGATGGAACGGTTAGAGGCGTAGTCTTTCTTTCAGAGTTTATAATTTGTACTGGTTTGGCCCACTTTATCTTAATCAGGAAACCAAATTCAATGGAACTTAGAAACATGGTTTATGCATTGGCCATGCTAGTACAGTTGCCAGATGTGGTTGATTTTTGATGTACCATGCTTCTATTTCAAATTAAAGAAAAGAGAGCTCTGGTGTTCTTGTAATCAAAGACATAAGCAAAACACAGAATGCCCGTTCTGCTTTCTGTCTTTGCCTTGCCGCCCAGAGTAATTGAATGGGCTACAGAGGATGAGAACCAAATGAATCTCAGGGGCCAGATTGTACGATCGTTGGTAAAACTGTTTGAGTTTCATTGACTGGTTAGTTTTTACTCCTCTTGATTGCCAAGTGATGGGACTCGCAGGTAGGATATCATTTTGCCACTTTTAACGCGAAATACAATTTTTATGCAGTTGAAATGATGTTATGAAAATATAAAATGTTGAGATTCTTGCCACCAAAGGAAAACGTAAAATTCCAAAGAAACCATTCTTTCTTTGAGTTCCCATCCCAGATATACATAACTCAGCTGGAATAGAAATGTTGGTGATAAAGCCTGTCTCAAATATGTTGGCATGAATGTCACATTTGCATTGGGGAATGGTTGTGTTTTTATAATCCTTCTTTTTGTTATTGCAGGGAAGGAGATTACAGCAGAAACTTTTATGGAAAAATTGGATAATGGTGCCTTGCTCTGTCAACTTGCAGAGACTATGCAGGAGAAATTCAAAGAGGGCGTGGATGCTAACAAGCCCCCAAAGGTAAAAGATCCCCGGGCAGAAATCATTCAGAGGGTGGATTACATTTGTAGTTGCTTATGAACAGAGTTTAATTTTAGTATTTTGTTGTCAATGGGTGTATTAATATGTCTATTAACAAAACGCAGAGGGTGCATTTTAATTAGGCAACATGTTATTTGCACTCTAATTGCTTAAATTACATAATCCTTTTGGTAAGTCTAATTAACTAGAAGGTTATGGAAATTGATGGTATTAATACAAAGCAAGGACTGTGTATAAACTGGTTGAATCCGATGTATTGATTACAAATTTAGCACAGAAATGATGTATGTCATCAGGAGATGAAAAAAAAAATCTGGCCAAGAAAGCTTTACTAAATAGGTCTTTGTTTCCAAATAGATCATTATGGCAGATTATTAGAACAGAGTGTCTAGAGTGTATAATTTTTTGTTTGTTTTAAATAAGTTGTAGCACTGAACTAAGTCACTTCGGACAAGTTTTTTTTTTCTGACTGCTCAGATTTCTTTTCTGTACATATTCTTTTTTTTTTCTTTTTAAAATTTTATTTATTTATTTGAGAGAAAGAGAGAGAGATACAGAGAGAGAGCACACCACGCACAAGCACGGGCTGAGAGGGGGGGCAGGGACATCCAGAGAGGGAGAGAGAGAATCTCAAGCAGACTCCCCACTGAGTGCAGAGACTGACCTGGGGCTCAATCCCAGGACACTGAGATCATGACCTGAGCCGAATCAAGAGTTGGACGCTTAACTGACTGAGCCATGAAGGTGCCCCACATTTTCTTTTATGATTATTATAAGCACATCATGAGAGTATGGTGCTTGATACTTTTTGAAGGAAACAAGACAGATGATACTTTTCCTAATTTTTAATAGAGAAGGAAAAAGGTAAAAAAATAAGGTTAAAATACTGTTGAAAACAGCTTTAAATGAAATGAAAATGAAAATTGAAATGAATGAAATGGAAATTTTAAGAATTGTTAGATTCTTAAAGATTGCAACTCTGGCACAAAAAAAAAAAAAAGAGCAAAACTAATTACTGTGTATCATTTCTTTATGATTGCCAAACTAAAATTTGAACAAAAATCAAGCTCCTTAAAGAATGTCTTTTTTTTATAGCACTGTACTTACTTTGGGGATTGTATTTCATATCATTCTGTGAAGTGCTATATGCTATTATACTAAGTCTCTCTCTTTTTTTTTTGGTCTTAAAAGCAGCTCTGTGAAACTATTCGTTCATTCAGTGGCTCCCAAACCTTGCTGCACCTTGGAACCACTAGAGTATCTTTCAAATGCAGTCAGACTGGGCTCCCGGGCCTGAACACCCTGATTTAATCCCTGCGGGGTACAGCCCGGGGGTTGGGATGGCTCCCGAGCTCTGCAGGTGATTCTAATGTGCAGCAAAATTTGGGAGGCACTGTGCTCATTTTTTTCTCTCTTTCGGAGAGATGCAGACTAGGTGGTCTGTGCACGATCCCCTGGTCATGAGTGACAGAGCAGGACTTGTATATGGACACCCTCTTTCTGAGCCCAGTGCCCCCTCATTTTAGCTCACTGTGTGTAGTATAGACACGGACAGATTGCTTGTGAACATGCTCATGCACTTGGTGTTAGGACCGTTAGGAAGTCAATAGATCTGCCGTGCTCTCCGCTGTCATGGATCTGGCCTCTGCTTCAGCTTACCAAGGAGGAAACCATGCCTAATAAGAGGACACTCTGTACAGAAAGTTCACTGTGAAATAATTAACAAGGGGGAAAAATTGCTGGGCCCAGATTCTTCGGAGAGCATTATGGTAATATTGTATTGGTCCTGAAACTACCATTTGATTTGCTTATTGTTAAGAAGAGTGACCATTACCTCAATGTTAAGGTCTTAAATCCTTCATAGTAACAAAAAATAAACAACTCTACAAAGGCGAGTGTAAGGGGTTCTGGTTTTGTTTTGCAAGCTTATGCTTTATAAAACAGAAGCTGAGGGGCCCCTGGGGTTAAGTGTCTGCCTTCGGCTCAGGTCATGATCCCAGGGTCCTGGGATGGAGCCCCATGTCAGCTCTCCGCTCAGTGGGGAGTCTGCTTCTCCCTCCGCCTCTGCCTGCCCCTCCCCTTGCTTGTGCTTGCTCTCTCTGTCAAATAAATAAAATCTTAAACACACACACACACACACACACACACAGGAACTGAGATCCCCAAATAGAATTGTAATTGTAAGACCATCAAGAGTAAGCCGACCCCCAAAGCATTAGCCCATAATTCAAAGGCTTTGGTCTTGAGCACATTTGGCTTGGGTTCCAGTTTCGTTATTTACTAATTAGACCTGTATCCTTAGTTTCTGTATCCATAAAGTAGGAGTAATAATTATGCATACATACTTTTCAGAAAGCATTGCACAAAAAAGACTCTAGATAAACATTATTTCCCTTCCTTATGTGAAAGAGTGAAGAGATCCTGAGGAAAATTTTTGATTTGCTAGAAGAAACTAGAAGAAAAAGATAGTACTTTGTAAATGTCCGTCGTTAACATGATACATACAAATAGGTGTACCTTTGCCCTAAGTCTCCATGATAATATGTAATATTGAGAATAGTTGTGGATCAGATTTTGATAGCTGTTTTTCCTTTGAAACATTCATTTCAAATTATATCATTTTTTTATAATAAAACTATAAAACATAAAGAAATAAATTAAGTTTTCCTTTCAAGATGAATAAAACTGCAGGAAGGTTTTATTAAACTTGAAATACTTCCTTGACCCTAAGCCATTTGTTTAATTAAATATAAAGTTCAAATTTATTCTGATTATGATAAATATATTTTAGTATAAAAACTCAACTATGGTAATTGAACAAGTGTAGATTTAAAAATACTCTTTATGACCTCACTTTTAGTGCTCAAAATATCAGATTTAATCCGAGTTAGAAGTTGACACAATTAGTCTTGACTGAATTACCTTCTGTGTCCTTGGCAGAATTTATATATTTCACAACTTAGTTCCAGCAATATGCAGCTTAAATCAAAATACCGTGTGTCTTAATATATGAAAAAAAATGCAAAGAAGGCTACTTTTTCTTTTTTACATTTTATGAGGAAATTTTCAATAGATGAGAAGCCAAATGGCTAATACTTCACAGCTATTATCGGTCATAAATATAATTTTGTCAATCCATCCAAGTTTGACACGAGCATTTTTATAAGTCCAATATAATTTTGTTTTCAATCCATCTTTTGTCTAAAACAGGAATAGATGTTTTTGAAATTGTACAGGATTTTGCTGTTGTTAAATTTAGCTTTAAACAAGAATAAATTCGCTAAAACCCAGGTAGTTAAGTGTACAGTGGACATTTCCCATAGAAAAAAAGGAGGCTTTCAAATTGCGTATAAATAACCTGTAGGCTACAGTATTGTCTACTTGTGTGTGTGTGTGTGTGTAATTATTTTCCACCCTGGCATTTTAAAATCTAGAAACAATAGTGGTAAATACAGATAGGTTGGTCAATACCTTTGATGAATTAGTGAAACTGTTATAGTTCGGGAGATGTTAAAACAGAATTACTTTTAAGAAAATCAACCACACAGTGGATCCCTCCTAAAGTCATGTCACAAGAAGCCCTTTGTAATTTTCTCCTAGCACTTAAATCTCACATGCACATTCTCATAGCAGTATTTTTACTTTTCCTGATTGATCTTTAATTTGGGGATTTTACAGCTGTGTAAACACATTTGAGCAAGGAAGTTATGCCTGGTATGTGTGAAGTATGTCCGTGTTAAGAGTGACTTAAACACTTCTAATACTTGCAAGTATATTTAACAAATATATTAGACAGTTTACATATTTAATATTATAGTTATAAATCCATGAGTCATAGCGTACTATGATAAAATGTGTGATAAAATGCTGTGAATGAAAATAAATGATATCCTATGATTTTTTCTTTTTTGGCTTCAATAGATCCATAGAAATAGACTCTCTATATTTGTTAGCTACCAGTAGTTAATCCTAGCCTTTGTATTTTCTCACTTTGCATGGAAACAATGCAGAAATTTCAAGGAATTAGGCAATAGTTAGGTGGATGCTTTTGAGACTAGTGTGCAGCAGTTTAATGTATCATCTGATTTTGATTAGTTTATATATACCATAATATGATTAATTCACTCTAACTACAAATGTTGATATTCCTGGAGCTCAGGACCTTAAAAGGCAAAAATCTAACCAAAACTAATCTTTCCAATATCCCATTGGGATGGGAAAACCAAAATAAGCAATAAATCCAAGGTCAGATTTTATGCTTTTTGACCCTTAGTTCCCTGACTCAAAGTTGGCATCTCCAGTCAAGACAGAATAGTTATTACATTGTGTATGAACTTTCACTTCCTGGTCCAGCTAGAATTCAACTGTTATTGTATATTTACTCTGTTCTTTTTCTACCAGTCATGACTTGCTGATTTGTGTACAAGATTCTCTCAACCACCAGGGCATCAACATGGTGCACGACATTCAAAGGGTTCAACCTCTCTTTTTCTCCTAACATTCCTTTTTGTTTGTCTCATTTATCTTGAGAGTCCCTGCCCCAGACATCAGAGTTTCCCTGGGTTCAGAGCTTCCTTTGACTTCAAAGAGTCCTGGGTGGTTAGATCAGTTTTGAAGCACATGAAGGGAAAAGACAAAAAAGTTCTGTTACCTAGTAGAATGCTACATTATGCTCCAAGGAAGGAACTGAACATTCACCATCTAAATGTAGAATCCAGTCCTTGTTTGGGGGAAAGAACATCCTAGTCAGATAGAATGTCCATAGTACACTTGCCCATCAGGAATATCTAGTTCTCTGAGCTGCAAGATAACACTACCTCAGGATGTTTTACCATCCAGGAATTAAATAAAACATAGAGATTAGAGTTTTTCCACTCAAAAATCAATAGCACGTTTTGTTTAGAGAACATCTTATCAAGATTGATTTGAGAGAAATCCAGAAATGTGTGTTTACGGCTGATACCTCTGACAGAACAAGAAAGGATGGTAGAAGTGATAAAAGGTTTTTCTTGAAAAGAAAATCTCAGCTGCGGTTAATCTAGAATCATCTATATCTGGCTGTGCAACTAAAATAATTGTGTATTCCTTAAGAAATTCATGGTTTTTAAAAGCAAACTAAGCCAACAGAGTGAGTCATGATAAATGAAGGGAATACAGGTGTAATGATGTGGAAATAAATTATTTTTTATGGGTTATTTTGCTGCCTGGGACTGAGAGGAAAAGAAAAAAAAAGAAAAGAAAAGTTGGTAATAAAGTCCAGTTCCTCAGGATTTAAAAAAATACAGATATCTTCAAGTTTTAAATATATAAAAGTAAATTATTTCCCAGTATAAAATTAATTCCCCTGTCACCATTTCTCTAAGTTCTTGACCACTGGGAAAATCTTTCATCTATTAATCAGAAACAATGAAATATCTTGCTGAGTTTTTTTTCTCATGGGGAGTGTTTCTCTTCTAGTGCATCTTACAAGGTTATGCCTAAATGGGGTTTTAATACATAGCAATAAATGTTGATGTCGCATATAGAATGATATGAGAAGGAGCTTGACTTTTTTCCCCCACCCATAGTCAACTAGTCATAAGAGACTTGATATGGGCCTTGATCTGGGTTGCTGTATGTGTGGGCTAAGGAAAACAAAAGCAGCAGGATGAAAAAGTAAGCTTGCTAGAGCATAATAAGAAGTGAATGATGGACTTATGGAATTTACCTGGATCTTAAAGCCTAATTGAACTAATGCCGAATGTGACAGAATATCTATGGGTGATAGACTATTGCTGGCACAACTAAAAATGTGGCCAAGTTGATCATCTGGCACTAAGCTCATAATGATCATTTCAAATTCCATACTCCCTCGTGTCCCAAGATGGAGATTCAATCTCCATCAGACAACAATAGCAAGCTAGGAACATTTGCATGGTGTCCTTTACAAAGAAGGCAGTGTTCCTACATGGCCCCTACTCCTGGACCCAGAAACTTCATTTAGTTGGCAAAACCCCCATCTTGGGTTGTCACGTGATTTATCTTCTACTGTCTGCAGTGCATGTCTGTTATGAAGCCGTTTGGCTAGACTACTTTTCCTGCTCTGTAATGTCAAGTCAGCAAAATACCATGATCTAACAGAAGAGTGTGTTGTGTGGTGTTGACATGTCACAGAGCCTGAGCTGATGTACAGGATAGTAAAACACTTTGGTTATTTTGTCAAGTGTATGCAAACAGCTTCTGGAATTTTCTATGTATCAGAATTAAGAAAATTGCATTTTCCAGACCAATAGATTAATGCTAAGTACTAGGATATTTTCTTTTATCCTTTTTTAAAGGTTTTATTTATTTATTTTGAGAGAGAGAGAGAGGCATGCACACGTACGCAGGGGGAGGGGCAGAGGCAGAGGGAGAAAGAGGATCTCAAGTAGACTACAGGCTAAGCATGGAGGCTGAAGTGGGGCTTGATCTCACGAGCCTGAGATCGTGACCTGAACCTAAATCAAGGGTCGGACGCTTAACCCACCGAGCCATTCAGGCACCCCTAGGATATTTTCTAATATGTACTCTTCCGTAGAAACACCACATCTGGAACAACAACCCTGAGTGAAACTGTTACTTTGTTATAATTTCCCTGCTGTTGCCAGCATCTCATCCATCTTTTATATTGGCTTGAACTGAACGGAGATGTAATAGAAATCACTTTCTTTGCAATGTTCAGGTCATTGACAGTAGCGTGAATCTCTGATTTTTTCTGAGTTATGATATTTTATCCCATATGTTTGGGAGTAAAAATTATGACAGTTGCTGAGATTACCCTTGCCAATGACTCATTCAGGGAAAAATATAAAAATAACTTCTATATGTACAAAGGCACAATAGTCATAGTGCAGCTTGGGCTTAGGTCAAAAATCCATCTGTCACTTGATCTCCATAAGGCACTTCCCTTTCCCTAATGTGTAGCAAACTATTCAGGTCCCTTTAAAGATTAGAAGGAAGCTTTAAAGGAAAGGCTTGAGATCATTACTCCTTCCATTCAGTGGGCCCTGGGTCTATAAATCGGCTCTGGTCTAAGGGTCATCAGAAAGATTCTCTCATTTTGTTGCTGTTGCTGTTTCTGTTATACAAATCAAGAACTTAGGAAGTTGCCTTTCAATTTACAGCTAAAGGCCTCATGATTCATAAACCATAGTCAGATCTCCTGTGGAGCAAATTATTCTAAGAGATTAGATTAGCCTACTTTGTATTCTGGCAACCATATCCAACTTGCCTATGAAAGGTAAGTGTCACTACATACTCTCGCCACCCTGAGAATGCCCATTCACATTAACAAGAGAAAACTCTTGGCACCAGCATCCTCTCTCTGGAGTGAAAAGTCACATTAGGAAATTCTGAAACTTTCCTCACCAACCTGTTCTTCATATCTTAGTAAAAAATAGAGCCTCTTTGGGCCCCGCAGAGTGGCCCTGTAAGAAGCGGGCTTAGGTGAGGTGCACATTATCAATTGCATGCAACATGTCTTTTCCCAGGTTTGAATTCCTTCCTCTGTATTTTACCGCGTGGTTTCTGGCCTTTTAGTGGCATTTAGTGTGTGCAGCATTGCGTCTGCGTTTGTGTTAGCTAATCTGGCCGACTATTAACAGGATCATCTGTAGCTCTCCATGCTAGCACACTGAATCCTCGTTAGTGCAGGTAAAGCACATTAATTCTGCCAAATCTAAAATTACATCCTGCTTTCCTTAAACGAACACCCTCAAAGTCTATTACACAAATGGAGAAGAACCCTGCCATAACACACTAGCGGCACTCAAGATTTTAAATGTATGTTGAGACTGTGTAACCAGTCAGCCAGGAATTCCTCTATTGGCCTGGAGTTAGGCCGCGAGATGGATTCAAATCCAGTGTGATCCAGGCCACAATATTTTGATACGTGGTGGAGATCATCAGCTCTGACTACGGCTAGCTGAGATTTTAAGGACAGAGCAATGGTTCCAGGAACGTCCAGGTTAACTGGTACTCCTTTCTTAGCCTGGTCCAGGAGAATACCGGGGTAGGGGAATCTACCATGTACCTTCCCTACTTCCTGAGAGGGAGTCCCCTCCTATCCTCCCTCCTTCCTGTCTCTGCCCCTCCCCCAAGATAAGAATTTAACTCCTTCCCATTGGGAAACAGAAACTGGTCATGAGACAGGAATTAAGTAAAGGACGGAAGCCAATACCAAGTGCAAATCGCATTATTTGAATTCTTTATATCACAAGTCTTCTGTGGAGCATTGTTCTGCATCCAAAAGCTCACATGTAAAAGAAACTTGATCAATTTCTCTAGCTAGGACAACAGAATTTTTGTAGATTTCAAAATTTATGGTATTTATCAATAACAAGTTATGAGGCTGAAAGAGAATATCCTGAACTATTTTGTTTGGCTTAACCATGCTAAAAGAAAGATTGGGTTATCTTTCTGTTCTCCCATGAAAATATTTCTAAATTATTGTTCATGAAGAGGCAATGAGAAAGCATAGAGCCAAAATCTATAAGGAAAAGCAAAACAGTGTTCTGTCAGGCAGTTAATTAATTAAAATACTGTGTTCTTTTTGCACACTTTTGAGGTTTCTAGTGTTTATCATCTTTTAAAGGTTATTTATTTGTTGTGCCTTCTTTTATTATCCTAAATAAATACCTAATTCCATATCTGATTTTATATTCATAATCCTGTATTCTTTTTCATAAAAGGGATGTCAAAATAGTGTAAGCTTAAAAGCCCACCAAACAGCTTATTCTCCCAAAAGAGAATGCTACTTTTCTGTTCCAGTGTTGTTCCAGTATCAGCCTCAACACCAATTCCAAATATCTCGTATTTTTCTAATGCCCAATGCCTGAACTTTACTCTCTGATGCTACAGAAATAAAAACCAATAGCTTTGGAGGACCTAGGATTTATACCAACTCCCAAAGTTATAAAACAGATACTTGGGCAGTCACTTCAGAGTACCACCGTCAGAATGAATCATTTTAAACACCTTAGGAGAGCTCAACTAAGCGGAGTGGTTAATCGTGTGGACTCAACAGCCACACTTCCTGGGTTTAAATCATGACTCCACTGTCAATTAGCTTGGGAAAATTACTTAATTTCTCTGTGCCTTAATTTCCTCATTTGTAACACATAGCTAATAATAGTACCTAACTTATCAGTTGCTACGGAGGCTAAATTTAATCTACACAAGCATGAGTAATACCTAGTACCTGTCGGTGCTCATTAACATGAAGCAATTCAATCCATTTATCATTTGTCTCAAGTTTCAAATTTTAGCAGGAGGGAATCTGATTAGTGTGATTAACAGCCTGCTCTCTGGCCAGGTCATGGCCTCACCTTGATTGACATGTTCTGAGACTGAAGAAAATGAGAGAGGGATCATTTCCTAAAGAAAAGGAAGAGGGATCTTGGAAGAGTAGAGATGCTTTTAGTGATCATACTGTATAGGTGGTACTGGCCTCCATGTTCATGGTGTCTCCATCCGTCAGAGCACCTGGACCATATTGTTATACTTAGTTGTTTGCTTGCTTGTATCCCTTTACTAGACTCTAAGGTCTTCAAGAACCTGGTTACTGTCTTATTTGTATATAGGTCTATCATAAAATCTGGTGTATGGGTGCTCAGTAGATATGTTTTCGGATGAATGAATGAATGGCCCAATGTAGATATTTACCTGCAGATTGAGAATGCTCTTGTTAGTGAATTTTAGAAATTCTTGATTTGGAATCATGAGGACTTTTATTCTCACCAAGTTTGAAATTTCTCCCTCTGCTGGTTTGTCTTAACTCAAAAGTCTTTGATGTTCAGAATCGTTAAGAACAAAGCTGACTTTTAGGTAATGGGGAAAACAGAGAACTGGAGAATTTGGGGGTGGTTCAGGGAAAGAAAAAGGATCTGAGGACATTAGAAGTGCTGACGAGAGATTGGCAAAGTAATAGACCACGGAGGTCTAAATTAGTAAGAGAATTCTGGAGGTTGGTCATTTAGTTCATTGCAAATGTTTTTATATAGTCGCACGGTGTATTATTATTGGAGTTCAGAGTATTAT
Organism: Ursus maritimus; assembly: GCF_017311325.1. Taxonomy (NCBI): domain Eukaryota; kingdom Metazoa; phylum Chordata; class Mammalia; order Carnivora; family Ursidae; genus Ursus; species Ursus maritimus. Next base: position 10,484,296 of record NW_024424786.1, read on the forward strand.
CTAAAGGTAAAAATGATGAGAAAATGAGTATATTAATATCCAAATGTTTTATTCCATTTGAGGATGATTTTTCAAGACCTGTTTATAGTGTTTACCATGGTTCC